>NW_024689288.1:0-1547 GCF_008729295.1 Plectropomus leopardus | reverse complement strand
CACTGTTTACACCATTCACACTGATAACACTCTCTCTTCTCACACTTTAACACTGTTCACACTGTTAACACTCTCTTCTCATACTGTTTACACCATTCACACTGTTAACACTGTTCACACTGTTAACACTCTCTTCTCATACTGTTTACACCATTCACACTGTTAACACTGTTCACACTGTTTACACTCTTTCTTCTCATACTGTTCAGGCTGTTCACACTTTTCACACTTTTCACACTTGTAACTTTTCACACTGTTTAGACTGTTCACACTTCTCACAGTTGGCACTACTCACACTTCATTTTTTTACACTGTTTATGCTGGTCAGGCTTTTCACACTTTTTTCCGTTAACAATGCTCACATTTTTTCACACTTTTTAAGTTCTTTCACACACGCAGCAGAACGTCAGACGCATTCAAAGTGAAAATGTGAAACTTTGCTTTCACTTACAAACACCATTGAACTGATCTGATCAGCTGTGAACAGATCGACAGATCAATAATCCACCCTGCCAGTGACAAACTGCTGCTGAGGAAAAAAAATGAGCTCATGCTGCGTTCAGGGACCTACAAAAACCTCTGACCTCAAAGCGAGTCCACAGAATGATACGATCACACCATCCGGCACACCGACACTGTTCAGAGGGAGAGTTCACAGTTTTGTCTGTTGGTTGAAAATCAAATTCATCATATATTGATCCAGAACAGATCACTGATTGGTTTGATGTGTTATTGATCCCTCAGACGGGGATGACGGACGCTGATTACATCGCAGCTTTTCAACAGCTGCTGCTGCCTGTAGCCTACGAGGTAATACACGCACACACACACACACAGAGTGACTGCTGTCAGATGATGATGTAATGATATAAGTGTGTGTGTGTGTGTGTGTGTGTGTGTGTGTGTGTGTGTGTCAGTTTGGGCCTCAGCTGGTTCTGGTCTCTGCTGGATTTGATGCTGCAGTCGGAGATCCGAAGGTAAAAATCTGCAGACCTCAGATCAGATACAGAGAGTTCAGTATGTTTATCTATGTTCAGATATCTGACGCCGTGTGTGTGTGTGTGTGTGTGTGTGTGTGTGTCAGGGGGAGATGTGTGTGAGTCCTCAGTGTTTCCATGTTCTGACTCACATGTTGATGAGTTTGGCTGAAGGTCGACTCGTTCTGGCTCTGGAGGTAAAAACCTGTTTCAAGACGTTTTATGAAGAATAACAGTTTAAATTTATATTTTTTGGGTGTTGAATTGTGATTCCTTTGGCATGTTATCTAATCAATGAAGCAATTATTTTTTCGTCACATGATTTCTTTGCTTCTGTCATTACACGGAGACATTTCACTGAGGTGCTATTCTCTGAATCCTGTTAAAAACATCTAATAGCTTTTTTAAATTCCAAAATAAATTTCACATGATAAACAAAAGTAAAATGTTAAAATGTATTTCACTTTTAAGTTTTGAGTGCTTAAAAACCTGTTTTACATCTTTCACACACACACACACACGCACGCACGCAGTATATGTACATGAGTGTAAATACTAAATACTTTGTAA
>NW_024689287.1:0-572 GCF_008729295.1 Plectropomus leopardus | reverse complement strand
TGCAGGTTTTAATGCTATGGCGTGTCCCAACACTCTATTTTATGCTGTTTTGAAGTACTTAAAGCTGTTTTTGGGACACGTCATTTTTTGACTTTTGCCATACTAGAGCCTTGCTTTTTGGTTCATTTTTTGACATGCTATATATTGGTGTTTTTGGCAAATTTTGCAGATTTTCATGCTATGGCGTGTCTCAGCATGCTATTTTATGCTGTTCTGAAGTGTTTTTAGCTGTTTTTGGGACATGTCATTTTTTGACATTTGTGCCATACTATAGCCTTGCTTTTTGGTGAATTTCATGACATGCTATATTTCGGTGTTTTGGGCAAATTTTGCAGGTTTTAATGCTTTGGCGTGTCCCAACACTCGATTTTATTCTGATTTGAAGCGTTTAAAGCTGTTTTTGGGACACCTCATTTTTTGACTTTTGCCATACTATAGCCTTGCTTTTTGGTTCATTTTTTTTGACATGCTATATATTGGTGTTTTTGGGAAATTATGCAGGTTTTATTGCTATGGCGTGTCTCAGCACGCTATTTCATGCTGATTTGAAGTATTTAAAGTTTTTGGGACAC
>NW_024689286.1:0-740 GCF_008729295.1 Plectropomus leopardus | reverse complement strand
GTTTCCAGCACTGTTTATGTGACTTTATTGTTTTTTATGGTTATTTTTTTTGTTTGTAGTTTTCTTGTAACTTTTTTATTTATTTGTTCTGTTTTATATCTCTAGAAACTGAATAAATGTAAGTTTTAAACTGTATTTTTGGACAAAAATAAGACTTTTGTTAACACAAAGTAATAAATATAATGCCTTTTGAATTAAATAATAATTTTCTTGCAGTCTCAAACTCAAAACTACTGACAAAATAATGGTAGTCCCAAAATAATTGCGTATATTGCATATAACCTGCATATTATTAATATAGTCCAGAGTTGGCTTTATAGAAAAATAATGAAGACATGAAGAAGATTTTGCTTTTTTGGTCATTTTTGTCTATTTTTTTAACTGGAGTAATTTTGTACTTTGAAGAAACTGTGACAAAAAAATAAAAACATCAAGGTGTTTTTTCGGTGAACGATCTTAATTATCTTAAGTCTTAACGGGCTGATGAGTTTAGCGTCGCCTGTGAGTTAATTCCTGCTGCAGACTGACGCACATAAACCTGTTTGACACCCGTTTAAACTGTGTGGCGTCTTAATCTCTCGCCATTACGACCCGTTTACCAGCCGACACCTTTTTACATCTCCAACGCTCACTTTAACCCTTTAGGGACTGTTTGATAATTCTGGCTGTGTTCATGCATATGGCATACATTTAGGCAATATTGTGTGTGTGTGTGTGTGTGTGTGTGTGTGTGTGTGTGT
>NW_024689285.1:0-648 GCF_008729295.1 Plectropomus leopardus | reverse complement strand
CAAAAAATGACATGTCCCAAAAACAGCTGAAAATAAATGAAAATGGCTTTAAACAGCATGCCTGAACACGCCATAGCATACAAAGTTGCACAAACAGACAAAAACAACATAAAATGGCATGTCGAAAAAGTGACCCGAAAAGCAAGGCTATAGTATGGCAAAAATGTGAAAAAATGACATGTCCAAAAAACAGCTGAAAACAGCTTAAAACTGGATTAAAAAGTGTGCCGAGACACACCATAGCAAAGACATTTGCTAAAAACGGACAAAAACATCATAATATGGCATGTCGAAAAATTACCCAAAAAGCAAGGCTATAGTATGGCAGAAATGTCAAAAAATGTCATGTCCCAAAAACAGCTGAAAATAGTTAAAAATGACATTAAATAGCGTGCCGAGACACGCCATAGAAAAGACATTTGCAAAAACAGACAAAAACACCATAATATGGCATGTCAAAAAAATGACCCAAAAAGCAAGGCTATAGTATGGCAAAAATGTGAAAAAATGTCATGTCCAAAAAACAGCTGAAAGTAGTTGAAAACAGCATTAAATAGCATGCCGAGACACGCTATAGCAAAGACATTTGCTAAAAACGGCCAAAAACACCATAAAAGGTCATGTCAAAAAAGTGACCCAAAAAGCAAG
>NW_024689284.1:0-677 GCF_008729295.1 Plectropomus leopardus | reverse complement strand
TTGAGACACCCCAAAGCAAAGAAAGTTGCAAATACGGCCAAAAACAGCATAAAATAGCATGTCGAAAAAATGACAAACCCAAAAGGCAAGGCTATAGTATGGCAAAAATGTCAAAATGTGGCCCGTCCCAAAAACAGCTAAAAAGTGTAGACAACGTACTTAAATAGTGTATTGAGACACCCCAAAGCAAAGAAAGTTGCAAATACGACCAAAAACACCATAAAACAGCATGTCGAAAAAATGACCCAAAAGGCAAGGCTATAGTATGGCAAAAATGTCAAAATGTGGCCTGTCCCAAAAACAGCTAAAAACTGTTGAAAACCTACTCAAATACCGTGTTGAGACACCCCACAGTAAAGAAAGTTGCAAATATAGCAAAAAACACCATAAAACAGCTCGTCGAAAAAAGGACCCAAAAGGCAAGGCTATAGTATGGCAAAAATGTCAAATTTGGCCCGTCCCAAAAATAGCTGAAAACTGTTAAAAAACCTCTTTAAATAGTGTGTTAAGACACCCCAAAGCAAAGAAAGTTGCAAATACGACCAAAAACAGCATAAAATAGCATGTCGAAAAAATAACAACCCCAAAAGGCAAGGCTATAGTATGGCAAAAATGTCAACATTTGGCCCGTCACAAATACAGCTAAAAATTGTTGAAAACCTCCTTAAATAGTGTGT
>NW_024689283.1:0-665 GCF_008729295.1 Plectropomus leopardus | reverse complement strand
TTTTTTTTTTCTGTTTCTTTTGTTCTATTTCTCCATGTTTGTGTGAGTGTGTTTCTCTCCTCCTCCAGGTCCTCCACATCACAGGGTGGTGATAAAAAGCAGGGTAATGATGACGCTTGGGCTGGGTATCGGTGCTAAAGGCGTGAACCACGGTCCCCGCACCCAACAGCAAACATACAGAAAAAGTAGAGCTAATGCCCTCTATGTTGAGATTCCTTTTCTGTCATTCTGTTTGGGATTGGAGGTCGCTGGCAGCATAGGTTTTCGGTCTTTGTTTTAAAGTGTCTTATTTTGTTGAGGGGGATGAGTTGGGTCTGACTGCCCATTGCGTGGTTGGCCCAGCGATTCCCCATCTTTTGTTTGTATTGGCCAGGATCTCCAACTCCCTCTTTTGGGTTTTTGATTACTTGTTGGTTAAAGAGTTTCTTAAATAAAAACTGGATATTGTGCTCCGTGGATCAGTGTGGCGTTCTTTTATGTGTTCGGCTGGTCTTTGAGCCGTGTTGTGTGTATGAGGCCGTAACAATGACATGTCCAAAAAAAAAAAAAACTGAAACTGAATAAAATAGCTTGCTGAGACACACCATATCACAGAATTTTTCAAAAACCGCCTTATACCCTTGAATATGGCATGTGGAAAATATGATCGAAAATTCAAGGCTATA
>NW_024689282.1:0-554 GCF_008729295.1 Plectropomus leopardus | reverse complement strand
TCCTATCACTACACAGACGCCTCGACCAACTCCTCCGCTAACTTCTCCGGACACAACCACATCCTCTCGTAAGAAGTACGAAAGGGTCAGGGCAAAGTTCAAAGGGCCAACCCCTCAACTAGGTATGCAAAATGTGACTCACTTATTCTGATTATCAGAATAATATGCAAATCCGCCACTTGTTACCCCCTTGCTCTTTCAGTGTGTGTACTAGTTCAGCTTTAGCAACATTGTCACCAATATGTAAATACAATGCCACTAATTGTCACTGTTGTGCTTCTCTTCATGGTTTACAGAGAACGTCCTTAACATGTGGATGAAGCACATCACGGGCTCTAACAAACGACAGGAGGGAAATGCCAGACAGCGTCTCACCCATGTCCGGAATTGGCTAATATTCATGGCTGACGGTGGAATTCCTGCCGTGTCCTTGCCTTTCCTGCAAAACAAAGAAAGACTGATTGAGTAAATAATCCACATTATGATCTAATGACATGAACGAAATCCAAATGACTAACCCTTCCAATTTTTACAGTTTAATTGTATGATCTAAT
>NW_024689281.1:0-722 GCF_008729295.1 Plectropomus leopardus | reverse complement strand
CTATTTAATGCAGTTTTCAGTTGTTTTTAGCTATTTTTGAAAAATGCCATTTTTAACATTTTTGGCCTTACTATAGCCTTGCTTTTTGGGTCATTTTTTTGACATGCCACATTTTGGTGATTTTGAACACTGCATTACACTAACTCCGTTGTCTCTCAGGAGCATTCCTGCTCTCTTGTCTTCTAGTTTTCCCAGATACTGGCAGCAACCTTGGCTGTGCTTGATCGTGGTGATAGCTGTGCTGGTGCTGTGATCCTGCCCTGGGTCCTGCTCCTGCTGTGACTGCACTGATACTGTACCCCCAGCTGCCCCTGATTATGGCCTTGGTTTTGACACTGCTGTGGTCCTGCCTGAAGCTACGCCTGTGTTGTGGGTCCTGGCTGCGCAGATGACCTGATCGTGCTTGACGCAACCCTCTACTGTCTTTATTATGAGCAATGCCTCCACTATCAATATACTCATGGGACGCCTATCAATACCCACAATATTATCATGCAGTGCATTTAGTAATTTTCCACCTATTGTTTTTGTAATATGACATGCGTCTGTTTCAGTAATTGCTGTGCATCTCTCCCCATCTCCCCCTCCTTCTTTCTCTGTCCTCTTTGTCATGATAGCATTTCAACTGTTATTTACGACATCTATTACTTGTCTCTCCTTCCTGGAAGAGGGATCCCTCATCATCCTCTAATGCTCTTTCTGAGGTTTCTTCCTTTTTTCTA
>NW_024689280.1:0-499 GCF_008729295.1 Plectropomus leopardus | reverse complement strand
AAACATGAGTTCAATAAACAAGTTCAACATAAATTAAGATGAGTATAAAAATGAACTTAAACGAAGACGAGAAATGAGGACAAGTACAACAAAGACGAGCGCTCGGGTCAGTCCAGACAGAGACAAGATGAAACGCAGACTAAATGACACACAACATAGAAAGCTGGCTGACACCGATCACAAAGAACGACAGTAGTATTTATACAATGCTGTAACATAGATGGTTGGTATCAATTACTAACATGTCAGGTACTAGACTTCTTTTGAGAAATAAGGTATGTATTTGTGTTGGTAAATTTACTGGTACTGGTCCAGCTCACGTATCCATGGTCAAGCATAACTTACAGGGGCCCAAAACTGTAAAACAGGGTAGCTCTTTACTTGACGTAGACATTGAGTCTTGAACGAAGTATGGAGGATGCATTATTGTAAAAATACATACTAAAACTACTCTAAATTGTTTCCAGCTGTTTTCAACAGTTTTTGGGACATGTCAAAT
>NW_024689278.1:0-284 GCF_008729295.1 Plectropomus leopardus | reverse complement strand
GAGACCAGGCAGGGTCGAACCTAAATTGGCACAAAGAATAGGGAAAGCAAGAAACCACATTGAAAAAGGGGAACACCAACCTTTCTCCTGTAACAGTATGTTTTTAAAAATAACAAAAAAAATCATACATCATTTGTTTAAAACCACATAAAAAAGTCACAGTATATCATGTTATCCAAAAAAGTATGAAAACAAATGCTATAGCAGTTACGACATAGTATAGTTTATTATCTAAAAATCATTAAAAGACATTACGCTATAGTATGCCATCCAAATATCATGAT
>NW_024689277.1:0-1586 GCF_008729295.1 Plectropomus leopardus | reverse complement strand
CATATAAATTAAATAAATAACAATAATCATTGTAATGATAATGAAAGAGCTGATCAGTGATAAATCAATAAGCAGCGGATGGAGGAGCAGAGAGGAGCTGCAGAGGAGCTACTGCGTCTCCTCTTTGTTTACATCATGAAGCCCCGCCTCCTGCTGCTGCCCAGCCATCTGACTGGCCGAGACCACAGGGGCTGCCAGGCCTGTGATTGGCTGAGGCCGTGTGAATGAATGACATGTGAGCATCATGAGGCTGTGCACGTGAGCTGTGCACATGCTGCTGGAGACACACACACACACAGACACACACATACATATGTATATATGTACATATATACACACACACACACACACACACACACACACACAGTGATAATGAGGTCAGACACATCCTGCTGTTACTCTTACAAAGTATTTTTATTGTGCAGTATGAGTACTTTTACTGCAGTAAAATATGTAAATAGCAACTGATGTTAATAAATACCTGTGTGTGTGTCTGTGTGTGTGTGTGTGTGTGTGTGTCAGTGTGCGTTGGGTGTGTGTGAGGACAGATCAGCTGGTCGCCATGGTGAAGAGCTGGAGGAGGGCGGAGCTAAAAACACTGACCAGAACAAAACAGGTGGACAGAACAATAGGTAACACACTCAGGTGTGAATGTGTCCTCTGGTACGTCCTTAGGTGTGAATGTCTTCTCAGGTGTGAATGTGTCCTCAGGTGTGAATGTGTCCTCAGATGTGAATGTGTCCTCAGGTGTGAATGTGTCCTCAGATGTGAATGTGTCCTCAGGTGTGAATGTCTCCTCAGGTGTATCGTCAGGTGTAAATGTGTCCTCAGGTGTGAATTTATCCTCAGGTGTGAATGTGTCCTAAGGTGTATCCTCAGGTGTGAATGTGTCCTCAGGTGTGTCCTCTGATGTGAATGTGTCCTTAGGTGTGAATGTGTCCTCAGGTGTGAACGTGTCCTCTGGTATGTCCTTAGGTGTGAATGTCTTCTCAGGTGTGAATGTGTCCTCAGGTGTGCTCATCCGGTGGACAGCGCAGGTCGTTTCTCCTTCATGACATTTCATTGGCTGACTCCTCTGGCTGTTACCGCCCGCAGGAGAGGATGTCTCCTATTGGACGACGTCTGGCCGATGTCACAGCCAGAAAGTTGCCATGCCAACAGCCAGAGGTGGGAGAAGCTCAGGAATTCTTTAGTTTGAGCTGAAACTTTTTTGCCGACATTTCCCACAATCCCCCCTGCTGGCTCTCAGGTTGGCGTCCCTGTGGGAGGACGAGCGGAGGTCAAAGGGCAGCGGGGCGTCCCTGCGTCGGGTGGTTTGGTCTTTCTGTCGGACTCGTCTCCTGCTGTCCATCCTCTGTCTCACCGTCACACAGCTGGCTGGATTCACTGGGCCGGTGAGTCACCACAGGTCAGACCAGTATGACCAGTAATAAGACCAGTATGACCAGTAATAAGACCAGTATGACCAGTAATAAGACCAGTATGACCAGTAATAAGACCAGTATGACCAGTAATAACCTTATGTCCTGACTGTGCTCCTCCCTGTCTTTGACTGTGCTCCTCCCTGTCTTTGACTGTGCTCCTCC
>NW_024689276.1:0-513 GCF_008729295.1 Plectropomus leopardus | reverse complement strand
GACAAATCCCAAAATCAATATGAAACAACATAAAAGACTGTGCCGATACACGCCATAGCATAGAATGTTGCAAGAACAGCCAAAAACACCACGATATAGCATGTTGAAAAAATGACCGAAAAAAGTGACCAAAACTGCCATACTATAGTATGGCGAAAAACTGTCAAAAAACAAAACAGCCCAAAAACAGCTGAAAACTGCTTAAAATACTGCATCTCGGCACACCATAGAAAAAAAATATTGCAAAAATGCCATACTATATTATGACAAAAACGACCAATAAAAATAAAAGGGGCCAATAACCAACCCCACTAGAATATCCTGCGAGACATGCCGTAGCATATAAAACTGCACAAAGGACAAAAAAATAAATAAAAAATTTGGCATGTTGAAAAAAATGACCAAAAAGGCAAGGCTATGGTACGGCTAAAAATATCAAAATATGACATGTCTCAAAAACAGTCGAAAATTCCTCAAACCAAAATAGAACGGCATGCTGAGACACTCCATAGC
>NW_024689275.1:0-672 GCF_008729295.1 Plectropomus leopardus | reverse complement strand
AAAATGTCAAATTTTGACCCCTCCTAAAAACGGCTGAAAACGACGTGGAATAGCTTGTAGAGATGTGTTATAATATTCAAAGTGGGAATAAAGTCCAAAGAAGGCCAAAAACCTCATAATTTAGCATGTCAAAAAAATGGCCAACAAGGCAATAGTATAGTATGTCGAAAAATGTCAAATTTTAACCTCTCCGAAAAACGGCAGAAAACAACATAGAATAGCTTGTAGAGACCGATATAATAAACAAAGTGGGAATAAAGTCCAAAAAAGACCAAAAACCTCATAATTTAGTATTTCAAAAAAATGGCCCAAAAGGCAATAGTATAGTATGTCGCAAAACATCAAATTTTGACCCCTCCTAAAAACAGCTAAAAACGACATAGAATAGCTTGTACAGACGCGTCATAGCATAAAAAGTGAGAATAAAGTCCAAAAAAGGCCAAAAACCTCATGATTTATGTCAAAAAATTGGCCAACAAGGCAATAGTATAGTATGTCAGAAAATGTCAAATTTTGACCCCTCCTAAAAACGACTGAAAACAACATAGAATACCTTGTAGAGATGCGTTATAATATTCAAAGTGGAAATAAAGTTCAAAAAAGACCACAAACCTCATAATTTAGCATTTCAAAAAATTGGCCAACAAGGCAATAGTATAGCATGTCGCAAAA
>NW_024689274.1:0-745 GCF_008729295.1 Plectropomus leopardus | reverse complement strand
TTCAACTAGAGAATTCCAGGTTTAACACAAAATGACCCGCCTTTCTTCAAAATGATGACCCAGAAAATTAAATTACAGTGTTTGAAATTCTCCTTTATTTTTATCCAACAATTACACAGGGATCAGGATTATGCTTAACAAAATTAATTAAAAGATTTCAAATTGTTGACCACTATGTCACCCATTATGAAAGTAACAATTAAAATACATCAATATTACCTACCTCTTCACACAGAAAAACAGGAGACCACTGGTAAAAAGAAAAGTTAACTGTTTCTCCCCTAAGACACAGTTAGACTGTCAGTTTGAATTGAAAACAAATATTTACGTTATGTTTCAAAATCTCAGAAGGCACTGTTACAAACTAACACATTCAAAATCACAGGAATTGCTTTGGATGCCAGGAAGAGGGCGCCGGTGTGACAACTCTTGCAGCGTCCTTGAAAAATCTTCGCTTTAAGTCCTTCAGCCAACCATGAGCCAAGCCACATTACGAACTCGGTCCAATTTGCAGCACAACACAAAAGACTTGCACTACAACACAGAGGACAGACGCAGAGACGGAGACAGGGACAAACAGCAATACGTTAAAAACAAACGTATAGTAACAATAAGACAATTTAACATCCATTCACAGTGAAATGACTCAAATTCATAACAGCATCATGGTGTACAAAGTGGAAATTAAATCCAAAAAAGAGCCCAAATGTCATAATTTAGCATGTCAAAAAAATGGCCAATAAGG
>NW_024689273.1:0-429 GCF_008729295.1 Plectropomus leopardus | reverse complement strand
AAAAAACTCATAGCATCACCAAAAAATGGCCAAGGCAAGAGTATAGTATGATGGAAAAAATTCAAAATTTGACTGCTCCTAAAAATGGCTGAAAACGATCTAGAATAGCTTCTAGAAACGCGTCATAGTATGCAAAGTGGGAATAAAAGCCAAAAAAGGCCAAAAACCATCTTATTTGGCACGTCCAAGAAATGGCCAAAAAGGCAATAGTATAGTATGGCGAAAAAACTCAAAAATTGACCGCTCCTTAAAATGGCTGAAAACCACTAAGAATAGTTTCTAGAAAAGCTTCATAGTGTACAACGTGTGAATGAAGGCCAAAAAAGGCCAAAAACCTCATAATTTAGCATGTCCAAAAAATGGCCAAGGAGGCAATAGTATAGTATGATGAAAAAAGTCAAAATTTGATCACTCCTAAAAAGGGCTAAA
>NW_024689272.1:0-912 GCF_008729295.1 Plectropomus leopardus | reverse complement strand
CAGGATAAAAATATAAAGGTTCCACTGTAAAGCTGCACATAATTGTGAACAGTCTCTAATATGTGTCTGATTAATTTATTGGTTACAATTACAATTGGTGTAAACTTCAAAACTACCTTGTGAGGGATTCATCCTCTGGGGACCATGAATGCATGTAGCATTTAATCCTCACATTAAATTATGATATATTTTTGATGTACTTTGACCTGATGGTGGAATTACAGATAGCGCACAACTTCATTTTCCCCAGAGGATAAGTTACAGTTCATCCTCTTGGGAACATGAATATACATGACAAATTTCTTAGAAATTAATTTCGAGTGTTTTGGATACATGTACGTGATAGTGGTGCTAAAGAAACGATCAAGGAGTTCACCAACATCATTAGGATTCACCCTCAGGGTGCCATAAATATCTACAGCAAATCTACTTGTTTTTGACTAAACAGTTAGACCAAATGACCAATCATGATGATGTCTTCTCCATAATTACAGCTGCACAAATCTAACAACTGTAAGAAATCATCCACAAATTGCAAGAAATTAGTAGATTTAGAAAATTATCTTTTAAAAAGCTAGGGGAACGTCTTGAAAAAACCATAAATATTGGGGAAAATGCATTTATAATTATCATAATATTTTTAAAACTATGTTACAAAACTATATAATTTTTAAAGCACTTTTCGACGTGTCTTTTTTTAAACTTTCCTCTTTTTTTCTTTTTCTTTCTTTTCCTTCTTTTTTTTAAACTATTTTCTGGGTCATTTTCTTGTATTTACTAATTTCTTGCAATTCTTTTAGGTTACTTTTTCTTTCACTGGTCATTTCCTTCTCTTGTTTTTTTAAAAATATATCAAGCCAATTTGCTCAGGGAAAAAACAAAAATGCTAGGAAAAAAAATGTTTCTAATTAT
>NW_024689271.1:0-643 GCF_008729295.1 Plectropomus leopardus | reverse complement strand
ACACACACACACACACACACACACACACACACACACACACACACACACTCCTTTGCTTTTTGAATATAAAGATCTGTGTTTTACATGAAAACACAGCGAGGAAGTTCCTCGTGTTCACGGATCCACAAAAACAACTGAAAACACCGCAGTCTGCACGCCGGGCCAGTAGTTGGCGATGCTGACATAATCGTGCTCACACGATTGTCGCCAGTTTCCACGGCAACAGAAGGGGTGGTGTTTTCTAAAGATTACACTCTGGAACCTGGTTTCAAAAGTTTGTTTTCCCCAAAGTCTACATCCTGATCGGTGCACTGCTTTCCTTCAGTACATCCTCCTTTCCTTCACTGCCTCCTCGCTCCCTCTGGCGTAATAAAGTAGTTCTGAGGTTAACCAACTGATTATGTCACTTCCTGTTGGTCTGCGAGCGGCTGCAGTTTCAGACCTGAACTCTGTGTGACCTTCACATGACCTCGATCTGGACTTCCTGTGTGAACACGGCGACTCCACCCACCTGATGAATGAAGGAAGTTACCATGGCAACGAAGAAAAAAAACCAAGACGAGTTCAACCAAACAACATTTAAACATTTGATCAAACTTCAACACACACACACACACACACACACACACACACACACACACAT
>NW_024689270.1:0-787 GCF_008729295.1 Plectropomus leopardus | reverse complement strand
TTGGTGTCGGGCCCTGTGACCAGAGCCGGGCCCCAAACATCTTGTAAGAATAACAGCGGAGGGCCTGGGCCGACGCCATGTTTGTGTGTTGGTACATTCCTGGTGTGTGTTTTATTTTTCCTGCACTGTCCCCTCGCTCGCTGTCTTCCCGGGGGCCGGCCGGGTGGGGTGGGCACGGATAGCTGTGGTTTGGTTGGCGGTGGCGGTGTGAGGAGGGGGTGGTGTTTTTGGATGGCGCTGCAGTTTGAATCCCAGCGGGCGGCGATCAGATTCACCATCGAGCCGCTCGGACGTTAAAAGAGTGAGTGTGATGAGTGTGAAGACAAGTCATGTTTTGTTTTCTAATTCCTCTTATTCGCTCGTCCCTCCTCCTCCTCCTCCTCCTCCTCCTCCTCCCCCCTCTTGTTTTTCTAAAGACGCCTCCTCGCCAAGAGCTGAAACAATAGCAAAGCTTTCCAAAGCCTCCCTGGCTTTAAACAATGCCATCAATCACAGAGAGCAGCCGACATGCAAACACACACACACCAGCTCGCCGTTTAACTCTTCACGTGGACGGGACTCGGCGGGGACGGAGACGGAGCGAGTGTTAAAAGACTAACGAGCGCAGAAAGTTTGGGACTGAGTGAAAACATTACAAACTGAGCCTGTAAGTCAGAACTCGGGGTGAATTATCAATGCTGTCAGCATCAATCCCAGTTTGGAGCTCGCCCAAAAACTGTTTTAAAGCTCACAGTCCCCCCGGCTCTGTGTGTGTGTGTGTGTGTGTGTGTGTGTGTGTGTGTGTGTG
>NW_024689269.1:0-467 GCF_008729295.1 Plectropomus leopardus | reverse complement strand
TATCACTTCTTTCAGTGGTATGCATTCAAAGTATGCATCCTTAATCTGCCGTAAAGGCCGGCATCGTCACTGTTCTTTGTCTAAGTACTCTGAAAACTGTCATCACTACAGTTTACTCCAACACTGGGTTTTTTTTCTCCAACACACTTTTTAAAAAATTTTTTCCCTTTTTTATTTTTGTTTTTTATTATTTCATTTTTTTTTTTATTTCAGGTTCTGTCAGTCGGGTTGAATAAAAAAAAAGCTTTAAAGAAAGTTCATCTGTTTGTTATTTGAAGGTTTTCGTTTGTTTTGACTGTAACACCATCTGTGTGTGTGTGTGTGTGTGTGTGTGTGTGTCCTTTCACCGTCCGTCTCTATAGAAGCGTGGCATGTGCAATATCATTGACCCCGCAAAGCTCAGGCCCAGCACATTTTATTGAGTCCACACACACACACACACACACACACACACACACACACACACA
>NW_024689268.1:0-598 GCF_008729295.1 Plectropomus leopardus | reverse complement strand
GGTGGGATTAAATACATTTTATTTCTTATTCCTTTTCGAATAAATAAAGCCATCATGTGTTTGACTGCTTATTTTGCTTTATGTTTTTCATTCTCTGCAAATATTACTTTTTCTGTGTCTGCTTTTCTCTGTTTTCTTTTTTAAAATGTTCCAAATAAATCAGTTTAAAACTATAAACAGATCAAATACTTTTGGCTTACAGCTCACTACAGACATAATCAATCAATGAACTGATCAGTCGATTGATGAAAAAGCTATTTTAATAACTGATCAATCCTTCATCAGGGAAATTGTCAAACGTTGTCTTTTGTTAGAGCTGGGATTGGCTCCACCCCCCCCCGCGACCCTTACGAGGACAAGCGGTTACAGAAAAATGAATGACTGTCTTTTTCAGCTTTTTTCTCTGCTCGAGCTTTTACATCACGTCTGAAAACTTATTTTTATAAAAAGACTTTTCCTAATAGTTGGACTTAAATTAGTTTACTGTTCTATTTCACTTATATATTATTAATTTTTCTGATTTATTTTGTGTACGTGTATGCATTGGCAGGTGTGTATATTTGTAGGTATGCATACATACGTGTACGTCTTTGTGTGC
>NW_024689267.1:0-576 GCF_008729295.1 Plectropomus leopardus | reverse complement strand
AGGTGTTTTCGGTAGTTTTTTGGAGAGGTTAATTTTTGACGTTTTTGCCATACTATAGCCTTGCTTCTTTGGTCATTTTATCGACATGCTATATTATGGTCTTTTTGGCCAAATTTGCAAGTTTTATTGCTATGGCGTGTTTCAGCATGCTATTTTATGCTATTTTGAGGTGTTTTGGGCTGTTTTTTGGAGAGGTCATTTTTTGACATTTTTGCCATACTATAGCCTTGCTTTTTTGGTCAATTTTTCAACATGCGATATTAAAGTGTTTTTGGCCATT
Source organism: Plectropomus leopardus (assembly GCF_008729295.1). Taxonomy (NCBI): domain Eukaryota; kingdom Metazoa; phylum Chordata; class Actinopteri; order Perciformes; family Serranidae; genus Plectropomus; species Plectropomus leopardus. The sequence goes on along the minus strand of NW_024689267.1, from coordinate 296 downwards.
TCTGCAAGTTTTATTGCTACTGTGTGTCTCAACAGGCTATTTTATGCTATTTTGAGGTGTTTTTGGCTGTTTTTTGGAGAGGTCATTTTTTGGCATTTTTGCCATACTATAGCCTTGCTTTCTTGGTCATTTTTTCGACATGCTATATTGTGGTCTTTTTGGCCAAATCTGCTATTTTTATTGCTATGGCGTGTCTCAGCACGCTATTTTATACTGTTTTGAGGTGTTTTCGGTTGTTTTTTGGAGATGTCATTTTTTGACATTTTTGCCATACTATAGCCTTGCTTTCTTGGTCA
>NW_024689266.1:0-1266 GCF_008729295.1 Plectropomus leopardus | reverse complement strand
TAATGTTAATGTTAGTGTTAATAATATTGTTAATGTTAATACTGATAATGTTAATGTTAATGTTGATAATGTTAATGTTAATGTTAGTGTTAATAATATTGTTAATGTTAATACTGATAATGTTAATGTTAATGTTGATAATGTTAATGTTAATGTTAGTGTTAATAATATTGTTAATGTTAATACTGATAATGTTAATGTTGATAATGTTAATGTTAATGTTAGTGTTAATAATATTGTTAATGTTAATACTGATAATGTTAATGTTGATAATGTTAATGTTAATGTTAGTGTTAATAATATTGTTAATGTTAATACTGATAATGTTAATGTTAATGTTGATAATGTTAATGTTAATGTTAGTGTTAATAATATTGCTAATGTTAATGTTAATGTTGATAATGTTAATGTTAATGTTAGTGTTAATAATATTGCTAATGTTAATGTTAATGTTGATAATGTTAATGGTCTCTAAGATGAGTTTTTGCGTGTTTTTGTTTCAGGGGGAAACTCTCGGACGGCCATGATCGCCGCTCTGAGTCCTGCTGACATCAACTATGAAGAAACACTGAGCACGCTGAGGTCAGAGGTCGTCTCATTGTCTTTACGTTAGAGTGTAATCCGCTGAGATTCAGACGTCCAATCAGAATCCACCTGTGATCTGTGTCTGCAGGTATGCCGACCGAGCCAAACAGATCCGCTGTAACGCCGTCATCAACGAGGATCCGAACGCCAAACTGATCCGCGAGCTGAAGGACGAAGTGGAGCGACTGAGGAACCTGCTGTTCTCTCAGGGCCTGCAGGAGCTGCTCGACAACGCAGGTTTATATATTTATACTCCTCTATTGTATATATCTACTGCAGAAATACATTCTGTGTACACTCATGAAAACATATACTTTATACCGATATATGTACACCTTTATTATATACTATATGTACTGCAGAAATACAATTTATGTACCAGAGAAAAATATGTGCAGCTATAATAATACATGTATTATTACAGTGTAACTGCTGTATACTCCTAATAATACATACATTATCCTGGTATACACACACCCCAGTACATAAACATTATATTATGTTGCCGTGTAAGCACACTGTACATGGATTACAGTTGGTGTGTGTGTGTGTGTGTGTGTGTGTGTTTAAAGGTGGTATTTATGGTATGGTGTGTATGTGCAGAATGTTTAGAGGATATTTACAGACAACAGCAACTGTGTGTGCATGTGTGTGTGTGTGTGTGTGTGTGTGTGTGTGTGT
>NW_024689265.1:0-732 GCF_008729295.1 Plectropomus leopardus | reverse complement strand
TGTGTGTGTGTGTGTGTGTGTGTGTGTGTGTGTTTGTATGAATATATCAGGGTTACCCTGAGTTGCAGGGTAATACTTACATTATTCTAATAAACAAATGTTTTGTTCAAGTGAAAATAAATGACTCAGGGATATATGTGTATCCATGACAGTGCTCAAGATTGACACCAGATTTAATTAATTCAAACCTATAAAAACAAACATCCAGCATATTTACGTTGTCCAGATGCTAATTCCGTCAGGCAGCGTCTGTCCGCCGCTCAGAAGCCCAAAGTGGTGACTGTGTTGATGCATCTCACAACCCCGGGCGTGGCATCTATGCATAAATGTCTATGGATCTGACCGCGCAGTAATATAAACGTTTAAATTAATCTGTAGAAATGAAGCGTCGGGCTTATCTTTTGTTCTTTTTCTTTTTGGCGCCCCCTGTGGTGAGAATCCGACACTGCGTCAGCGAACAGAAACATTCTCACATCCATTTTTTCTTCAGGTGAGAAATTTGAGGTGAAACTTTCCCTGTTTCTCTCCTCTGTTCCTCCTCCTCTTCCTCTTCCTCTTCCTCCCCCCCTCTCTCCCTTTGCATCATCCTCCTCTCTGCTGCTAACAGCTGCCCTACATATTGAAGATAGATATTGTTGCATCACCACAGACTGCTCAGAAAATCACACACACTGCAGAAAACATGATCCTCACACACACACACACACACACACACACACACACACACACACA
>NW_024689264.1:0-570 GCF_008729295.1 Plectropomus leopardus | reverse complement strand
TTTTTTTGTAATATTCTTCTCTCCTTTTTTTACATTTATTTTCAGGTTGTTTTCTTGTCAACTTTTACCAATTTCTTGCAGTTTTCTGATTACTTTCTTCAATGTTTTTGAAGAGAATTAAATGTTTTACTCGGGTCTCAAAGGTTTAAATACTTGCGAAAGGCGTCTGAGTGCTGCACAAGACAAATCCTGATGTCCACCGGGTTTCAAAGGGTTAAACACTGATAGAATCACAAACACTTACATCAGAGTTGAATCTCAGCTGGCAGACGTTACATGAGATGACTTGTTTCTTCTTGGGCACTAAAGTAACGCCAAACGTGTGGTTAATGACGGCCTTCTGCACCGGGTCCATCTGCAGGAGTCACACACAGAGGTCAGAGGTCACCAGCCGGCTCGGGATTGGCTGAACAGTGATGACAGGGTGATGCTGACAGAGTGACAGGTCTCTTAATCGCAGTCAGTCTGTACTGCCTGCAGCTATGACACCCTGTCAGTGTTACTGTTCCTCACACACACACACACACACACACACACACACACACACACACACACACACACACACACCAT
>NW_024689263.1:0-605 GCF_008729295.1 Plectropomus leopardus | reverse complement strand
AGTCCCTAAAGAAATCCCAGGAAACAGCACAATATCCTGAAAAAATAAGGTTTGGGGCCTAAAAAAATCCCAGAAAAATGGTAGAAAGTCCCTAAAACCTACTCACATTTGGTGCTAAAAACTGTTGGAAAAACAAGTCAAACGATGCTATTGCCGAATGACTTCAGATATCTGCAGGATTCAGAACGCTACATTAAAGACACATTTTCTACAAAAACCAACTTTCTGAACTGCTGCTGATCTCCTCAACTACTGAAGCTCATCACTCGCAGTGATGCACACGATCTTTGTTTCATGACATTTCTGCAGACCTGGGAATGGAAACATATTTCCGGTCTTTCCCAGTCTGTTTTAAAATTACTCTTAATGAAGCGCTCTTGTTTCTGTTCTTGAGTCTTTATTTATTTCACATGTGAATTCTTTCCTTTTCCTCTCTGTGTCGTCCTGGAGCAGCCGGCCGTGTTGCTAGGAGATCTGAGTTTGCTGCCGAGTGACTCAAGACACACAAGCAAAGAAATGAAGCACTGCTGAGCCTCTGTCTGCAAACAATTAACTTATAATCACACACACACACACACACACACACACACACACACACACACATT
>NW_024689262.1:0-664 GCF_008729295.1 Plectropomus leopardus | reverse complement strand
AATTTAGTTTTTACTGTTTCTGGCTGTGAAAAATTCTGTCATTTTTTAAAAAGTAACAAACAACAAAAAACCCCCACCAAAACGTTTTTGTTAAAAATCGCCAAATCTTTCAAAGGAAAAAAAACATCACCAAAATATTTTCTTTAAACCCCCCCCCCAAAAAAATGAAGAAAATGTGACAAAATGTTTTCTTTAACAATTACCACAACTTTTTAAAGAAAAAAAATATCCAAAAAGTTGTTAAAAATTAAAAATTGCCACAAAATAATAAAAGAAAACATGTTTTCACTAAAAAATGTCAAAAACTCCATACTTCAAAAACTTTTCAGATCAGCCCAAATCACACAAATGGACTATTCTGGATCCAAAACTGTAATTTTCGCCAGAAGGTAACAAGTTTTCACCTGTTATGTTACATTCCTAATTGTACACATTGGACTTTTCAACTAAACTCAAATATTCAACACTGCACCTTTAAAACCGCGTCCTGTTTCTCACCTTGTACATGATGAAGATCAGCAGCGCCAGCAGCAGCAGCCCGGCCAGGACGGCCAGAGCCACCACCCAAGCCGGCACCGGCTGATGCTCCTCTGGCACCCATATCACCGACACACTCACCTGAACACACACACACACACACACACACACACACACACACACACAT
>NW_024689261.1:0-513 GCF_008729295.1 Plectropomus leopardus | reverse complement strand
TGTGTCCTCCTCCTGTGTCCTCCTCCTGTGTCCTCCTGTGTTGCTGTGGTCTTTTAGTGTATCTGCAGTTTAACTCTTTTCCCACAATTAACAGAATTAATTCTAATTAATGTAATCTTTTTAAAGTTTCTTTTTTAAAACAAGTTTTCGGGGAAGTTTCTTGTACTTTTGGTTAATTTCTTGGTCATTTTTGGTTAATTTCTTGGTCATTTTCGGTTAATTTCTTGGTCATTTTCGGTTAATTTCTTCCCCAGCTGCTCGTTCTGTTCCTCTCATGTTTTACAGAGAGATGACACAGATCATCTCGGAGCTGAAAGGGTTAAACATGTTGGAGTGAAGCTGCTGAGACAAACATCAGAACCTGAACCCAGAGGACAACCTTTCCCTTAAGTTTGTCTTAAGTTTCCCTTAAGTTTGTCTTCAGACAAATATGTTTGTGCATTGTTTCTTTCATGAGAACCATTAAAGGTTAACACACACACACACACACACACACACACACACACACACACA
>NW_024689260.1:0-908 GCF_008729295.1 Plectropomus leopardus | reverse complement strand
TGTTGTTGTTTATGTTATTTTTTTTATTTTATTTTATTTATTTATTTATTTTTTTTTTTACAAATTTTCAAATTAAGTTGCTTGAGTCAACTTGCTCGGGTTTCAAATGGCTAATAAATGTCTTATAAAAATGTGTCTGTCACTTTAAGTCAAATTCAAAACTGGCGTTACACAAATTCCCGACCTGCATGCTGTGGTCGGTTGTTTATGTTTGTTCTTGATTTCATAGTCCATTCACAAACACCTTGCTCAATTATTTTGTAACAGTGGTGCAAAGGACCAGGAGCTTACTAAAGGCGCAAATCATAATATTGAAATCTACAAAGATAGCATATAAAGTAAAGAAAGGTGAAAGTGAAAACATCGAAGAGCTAAAAAACACACCAACTGGATAAAATAGAGTCTCTTACCTCCTGTACGCATCCTGCAGGAGGCTGCAGCTCGGCCCGGCGGATGACTCTTTGGCGTCAACTATTTTGAAGCTGAAGCTGGTTAACTTGAATGAAACCTCATGGATTTGCACTTTCTGCGGCAGAGGCCACAGGGAGCCGTATTTAGAGGCCTGGACGACGCGCTCAGTCTCGGTCTTCTCGTCGACTTCATCGATGTAGTTGTGCTGCAGCCCCTGAGAAAAGCCAAGAGCCAACAGTAACAGAGTAAACTTCAGTGTAGTGCTCATGTTGGTTGCAGACAGTAAAGTCACAAGACCTGGCGATCAGGATCACACAGCAGCATTATTACAGGAGGGCTGGGCGGGACTCTAATGCGGAAGTCCGGGTTGTGCAAAGATTTAAAGGGGAACCACCACAACCACGACGCCTACCGCTCTGTAACCATTATACTCAGATATATATGTTTCTTTATTTAACACACACACACACACACACACACACACACACACACACACA
>NW_024689258.1:0-594 GCF_008729295.1 Plectropomus leopardus | reverse complement strand
CACACACATGCACACACACACACACACACACACACACACACACAGGCACGCTGCAGCTAATAGTTACTGGCAGATCCAAGCACAAGTGAAGGGGGCGAAATGAAAGAGAGGGGTTAAGTCGCTGAGTATGGAGGGATTTAGACCTCAAACAGTTAGAGGAAAAGAGAGCGAGAAAGGGGGGGGGGGTACAGAGAATGACTCACTGAGCGTGTAAGTGTTTAACTGTGCCGTGCTGGTGTTAGTGAGCGATAGGGAAATCTACAGGGACCAATGGTGAAGGTAATGCCACCACTGCGGCAGTAACGTCTCTCTCTCGATTTCACTTGCTTTCCGCTTTTCTGGATCCCCGTGAGCCCCAGGAGATGGGAGGAAGAGGAGAACATGCTGTGGAAGGAAGAAGGGATATCCCTGCATCTCATTTCTCTTCTCTGACTCTCTATCCTTCCTCCCATCGTGTGCTCCAAAGGGATGCTTCTTTAACAGATGAGATATCCCACATTATTGACCCACTGTATTGATACGCTCCACATTTTTTTGTGTGCATGTATGTGTGTGTGTGTGTGTGTGTGTGTGTGTGTGTGTGTGTGTGTGATT
>NW_024689257.1:0-693 GCF_008729295.1 Plectropomus leopardus | reverse complement strand
TTAACCACACGTTAAACACGTTAACCACACGTCAAACACATATTAATGTTAAACACACGTTAAACACATGTTAATGTTAAACACACGTTAACCCCATGTTAAACACACGTTACCCCATGTTAAACACATATTGACGTCTCTCCTCAGGTCTTACACTCTTTGTTCGGCTCTCACCTCACCTCTCTCATATTGGCCCCTCCCACTCCCAATGACATCACAGAGGGCTCTGCTGGACACCCCGCCCCCTCCAGGGAACTGGCTGTGAGTCATCGCAGCGGCGCTGCAAGGGGATTGGCCGGTGGGCGGGAGGCGGTCCCGCGGTTCTTTCTGGACTTCCTGCAGCGGCAGGCGAGGATGAGGCGGCGCAGCAGGAAGTCCATGATGGGAGGACGAGGATGCTTCGGGATGAAGATGGACCGCATCGGCTCCATCAGCGGCCTGGGCTGCTAGACGCTCCGTTAACATGGAGACGCATCACTGTGATGTCACTGCAGGTGACCTCGAGCTGACCCCACATGACCTCTGACCTCCTCAGAGACTCCATGATGGAAGGACACTAACCAAGGACTGAAGGACACAGGTGGATGTCCTGCTGATGACCTCTGACCCCTGGCTTCAACAGCCAGCAGAGCACTGAGTGTGTGTATGTGTGTGTGTGTGTGTGTGTGTGTGTGTGTGTGTGTGTGTGTGTGT
>NW_024689256.1:0-492 GCF_008729295.1 Plectropomus leopardus | reverse complement strand
TGCTGGTGCTATTCACTTGACACTGGACTAACTTTAAAGTTTTTGTTTCCATTTGTCACTTAAACACAAAAACATGAGCAAACAGGGCTTAAAAATACATAAGTTAACCTTTAACAATTAAAACACTTGATGATTATCACCATCCATTATCTGTCCTCTTAATCCCAGCCTTTTGCTTTGAACACTGTAAAAACACACACAGTGAACAAGAGAATAAAGATAACCTGATGTAGCAGCATCCCCTCCCACACAAAGCCACTTCTTCTGTCATGAATAGTCAGCTCCACCCTAATGACTATTCAATACAGTCTGCAGGCTGCAGATGAACGGCCAATCCACAGCAGCATCTGCTGCGGGCCTAACTCGCCAGACGCCAGCCTTGTAAGAGGGCCATTGGAGGCTAATTGAAAGACAGAGGCCATCTCTCAAAGACAGTGTTTGTGTATGTGTGTGTGTGTGTGTGTGTGTGTGTGTGTGTGTGTGTGTGTGTGT
>NW_024689255.1:0-2826 GCF_008729295.1 Plectropomus leopardus | reverse complement strand
TGGACTTCCTGTGTGCGGCCATCGTCGTGCTCACTGCGAGGCTGAATGAAGTTATTAATGAAGCAGCCGACTGACCGAACTGAACTGTGAGAGAAAACAGATTAAGGACTCGTGATCAGAGTGTGAGCAGCCGGCTGGATTATCACTCTGAAATCAGATTAATGTTGTTCACGCCAACTACTTGTTTGCAAAATTAGCGTTTTTTTTATCAGTGAGAGAAAAGTGATCAGCAGCAGCTGCGACCACTGATGGTTCACAGCCGTGAGGGTCTGTGGACAGAGCGCCCTCTGTCCGATAATCATCGCCGAGATCTACTGTCCTCGCCGAGATCTACTGTCATCACCGAGATCTACTGTCCTCACTAACATCTGCTGTCATCGCCGGGACCTACTGTCCTCGCTGAGATCTACTGTCCTCGCTAACATCTACTGTCATTGCTGAGATCTACTGTCCTCGCTGAGATCTACTGTCCTCGCTAAAATCTACTGTCATCACTGAGATCTACTGTCCTCGCTGAGATCTACTGTCCTCGCTAAAATCTACTGTCATCGCTGAGATCTACTGTCCTCGCTAACATCTACCGTCATCACTGAGATCTACTGTCATCGCTAACATCTACTGTCATTGCTGAGATCTACTGTCCTCACTGAGATCTACTGTCCTCGCTAAAATCTACTGTCATCGCTGAGATCTACTGTCATCGCCGAGATCTACTGTCATCGCCGAGATCTACTGTCCTCGCTGAGATCTACTGTCCTCGCCGAGATCTACTGTCCTCGCCGAGATCTACTGTCATCGCCGAGATCTACTGTCATCGCCGAGATCTACTGTCATCACCGAGATCTACTGTTATCGCTGAGATCTACTGTCATCACCGAGATCTACTGTCATCGCCGAGATCTACTGTCATCACCGAGATCTACTGTCCTCACTAACATCTGCTGTCATCGCCGGGACCTACTGTCCTCGCTGAGATCTACTGTCCTCACTAACATCTACTGTCATCGCTAACATCTACTGTCATTGCTGAGATCTACTGTCCTCGCTGAGATCTACTGTCCTCGCTAAAATCTACTGTCATCGCTGAGATCTACTGTCATCGCTAACATCTACTGTCATCGCTGAGATCTACTGTCATCGCTGAGATCTACTGTCCTCGCTAACATCTACTGTCATCGCTGAGATCTACTGTCATCGCTGAGATCTACTGTCCTCGCTGAGATCTACCGTCCTCGCTGAGATCTACTGTCCTCACTAACATCTACTGTCCTCACTGACATCTACTGTCCTCGCTGAGATCTACTGTCCTCGCTAACATCTACTGTCATCGCTAACATCTATTGTCATCGCTGGGATCTACTGTCCTCGCTGAGATCTACCGTCCTCGCTGAGATCTACCGTCCTCGGTGAGATCTACCGTCCTCGGTGAGATCTACTGTCCTCGTTGAGATCTACTGTCCTCGCTAACATCTGCTGTCATCGCTGAGGAGATTGAAATCGAAGGTAATGCCATTTAAAGGTGAGATCTACTGTCCTCGCTAACATCTACTGTCATCACTAACATCTACTGTCCTCGCTGAGATCTACTGTCCTCGCTGAGATCTACTGTCCTCGCTAACATCTACTGTCATCGCTGAGATCTACTGTCATCGCTGAGATCTACTGTCCTCGCTAACATCTACTGTCATCGCTGAGATCTACCGTCACAGTTGAGATTTACTGTCATTGATGAGATCTACTGTCATTTCTGATTTTAGGATTTATTCATAAAACTGAGCTCATGAGACTTCACAGCGTCTTCCTCACAGCATTCCTTGCTAACATCTACTGTCATCACTGAGATCTACTGTCATCGCTGAGATCTACTGTCCTCGCTGAGATCTACTGTCCTCTCTGAGATCTACTGTCCTTGCTAACATCTACTGTCATCACTGAGATCTACTGTCCTCGGTGAGATCTACTGTCCTCGCTAACATCTACTGTCATAGCTGAGATCTACTGTCCTTGCTAACATCTACTGTCCTTGCTGAGATCTACTGTCCTCTCTGAGATCTACTGTCCTTGCTAACATCTACTGTCATCACTGAGATCTACTGTCCTCGGTGAAATCTACTGTCCTCGGTGAGATCTACTGTCCTCGCTAACATCTACTGTCATAGCTGAGATCTACTGTCCTCGCTAACATCTACTGTCATCGCTGAGATCTACCGTCATCGCTGAGATCTACTGTCCTCGCTGAGATCTACTGTCCTCGCTAACATCTACTGTCCTCGCTAACATCTACTGTCATCGCTGAGATCTACTGTCCTCGCTGAGATCTACCGTCCTCGCTGAGATCTACTGTCCTCGCTAACATCTACTGTCCTCGCTGAGATCTACTGTCCTCGCTGAGATCTACTGTCCTTGCTAACATCTACTGTCATCGCTGAGATCTACTGTCCTCACTAACATCTACTGTCCTCACTAACATCTACTGTCCTCACTAACATCTACTGTCATCGCTGAGATCTACTGTCCTCACTAACATCTACTGTCCTCACTAACATCTACTGTCCTCACTAACATCTACTGTCCTCGCTGAGACTTACCGTCATCGCTGAGATCTACCGTCCTCGCTGAGATCTACTGTCCTCGCTAACATCTACTGTCATCGCTGAGATTTACTGTCCTCGCTGAGATCTACTGTCATTTCTGATTTCAGGATTTATTCATAAAACTGAGCTCATGAGACTTCACAGCGTCTTCCTCACAGCGTCCTCTTCACAGCGTCTTCCTCACAGCGTCTTCCTCACAGCGTCCTCTTCACAGCGTCTTCCTCACAGCGTC
>NW_024689254.1:0-875 GCF_008729295.1 Plectropomus leopardus | reverse complement strand
TCTGTGAGATAGGAGGAAAACCAGTTAAAAACAGTACCAGAGAGGCCGACCAGACTGTGGAATCTGTTTAAAAGAATTTGGTGATCTACTGTATCAGAAGCAGCACTTAGATCCAGTAGCACCAGGACAGAAGGTTTCTTCATGTCCATGTTACACCTGAGATCATTTACGATCTTTAACAGGGCCGTCTCTGTACTGTGGCTCATCCTAAAACCAGATAGATATTTTTCTAAAATACTGTATTTATTTAAAAAATCATTTAGCTGAGTAAAAACAAGTTTTTCTGAAATTTTGCTTAAAACGGTAAGTTGGATACTGGTCTGTTGTTATCAAGAATGCTTGCATCTAAGTTGCTCTTCTTCAGAAGGAGCTTGACCACTGCAGTCACTACCACTACCATGTGCCTTCTTCCTCTAATCCTAACCATCCGCACCAGCATGTGCATTTGTTGACATCCCAGTTTGGTCACACTAAACCAAGGGCCAACCAGCACATCTGCTCTGTGTCTGCGTGAGAGGAAATACCCCTCCATACCAGCAGACAGCGGTTCTTTGTAATTGTCATTCAAAATGGGAAATGGGAAGACTGTCTAGATGCCAGTTAGTAAGCTAGCACACTGAGAACACAATTCAATGCTGAAAGAGCAAAGCAGATTTACCAACAACAAAAAAACACCAGCTGATTGATCCCCAGCTCCTCATGTCTGCATGTCCAAGTATCATTGAGCAAGACTGCCTTGCCATCAGTGTGTGTGTGTGTGTGTGTAAATTATTTACTGACTAGTTGGTGGCACCTTGTATAGTAGCCTGGTGGTTACCAGTGTATGAATGTGTGTGTGTGTGTGTGTGTGTGTGTGTGTGTGTGTGTGTGTGTGT
>NW_024689253.1:0-334 GCF_008729295.1 Plectropomus leopardus | reverse complement strand
GTTGGTCAGTCTGAAAAGTGCTTAAAAGCAGAAACAGACGAAGCATGTGCAGACGGGCCGCCTCCTTGTTTCCCAGTCTCTCACACACACACACACACACACACACACAGACAGACAGACACACACACACGCACAAGCATGCGCTCTCCCCCGTCCATCTGCTCAGCAGGTCGGCAGGTAGCACTCCACCCACACCAGAGACATAAATCTGTGTGTGTGTGACTTTGTAGACAAGAAGCCTGCAGCCTTAGTCTCGAGTTTTACTCTCACTTGAAATACCTCCCACACACACAGACACACACACACACACACACACACACACACACACACACAC
>NW_024689252.1:0-268 GCF_008729295.1 Plectropomus leopardus | reverse complement strand
TCTTCATCCCACCATGTGCATTTGTTGACATCACAGTAATGGCATCCTGGAGCATAAATAGTTGACGCAGAAGGCTACCTAAAATGTCATAAGTAGATGCAGCAACTCACTGACAGAATGGCACCATGTGACGAGTTGGGATGGGAGCGTGTTGCCTGAGCAGAGGTCTGATTTGCCAAAATACAAGAAAACACCTCAATAGATGTGTAGATCCTTTAAGCCTCTATCCAAACTCCCGGGCTTCATAAACACATTCAACTGTAGACCA
>NW_024689251.1:0-576 GCF_008729295.1 Plectropomus leopardus | reverse complement strand
CTTTGATTTCTGCATCTAAGCCATCAACATGCCTGCTAGACCCCATCCCAACTAGGCTACTTAAGGAAGCTTTACCCTTATTAGACATTTTTTTATTTGATATAATCAATGTGTCTGTATTAACAGGCTATGTACCACAGTCCTTTAAAGTAGCTGTCATTAAGAAGCCCACTCTCAATCCTGAGATTTTAGCTATAGACCAATATCTAATTCACCCTTTATTTCTAAAATCCTTGAGAAAGTGGTTGCTCATCATCTCTGTGACTTTCTTCAAGATAATAGTTTATTCGAGGACTTTCAGTCAGGCTTTAGACTTCATCATAGTACAGAGACGGCACAAGTAAAAATTAATAACGACTTATTGATGTAACGGGTGTAGTGAGGACCCAGATGCAGTACAACCGTAACAACTTTTATTCAGACCAACACAATTCAGACACGAAGCGAGATGCAGCTGGAGGTGAGTAGAGCAGGCAGAGTGGGTGTGGCCAGCAGGTAGAGTGAGCAGAGGAAGAGTGAATGGAAAAGTACTGAGGAGGGGGAGAGGAGCAGGAATCGTGACAGAACCCCCCCCCC
>NW_024689250.1:0-280 GCF_008729295.1 Plectropomus leopardus | reverse complement strand
ACATGCATTAGTATGACTTTTAGGTGGCATTTTGGAGGACAGGCTGATTTCTTGGTGCTATTTTGGATGACATGCTAAAAAGTAACTTTCTGATGGTATTATGGACGACATGCAGAAAACAGCATAAAATACTGTGCTGAGGCACGCCATAGCATTGAAAGTTGCAAAAAACGCCAAAAACACCATAGTACGGGATGTCGAAAATATGACACAATAAGCAAGACGATAGAATGGCAAAAATGTCAAAATTTGACATGTCCCAAAAACAGCAAAAAATACC
>NW_024689249.1:0-517 GCF_008729295.1 Plectropomus leopardus | reverse complement strand
AAATATGACATGTCCCAAAAACAGCTGAAAACACCTCGAAACAGCATTAAATCACATCCCCAGACACACCATAGCACAGAATTTTGCAAAACAGCCAAAAACACCATAATAATGCATGTTAAAAAAAATGACACAAAAGGTCAGGCTACAGTACGGAAAAAATGGCAATACATGACATGTCCCAAAAACAGCTGAAACCACCTCAAAAAAAGCATAAAATAACATGCCGAGACATGCCATAATATAGAATGTTGCAAAAATGGCCAAATACAGCATAATAATGTATGTAGAAAAAATGACCCGAAAGTCAAAGCTATAGTATGGCAAACATTTCAAAATATGACATGTCCCAAAAAACAGCTGAAACCACCTGAAAACAGCATGAAATAATGAGTCAAGACACCTCATAACATATAATATTGCATAATGGTGCAAGAACAATAATGCATGTTGAAAAAGTGACCGAAAAGGCACGGATATAGTGTGGAAAAAAAGTGAAAATATGACATGTCAAAAA
>NW_024689248.1:0-555 GCF_008729295.1 Plectropomus leopardus | reverse complement strand
CTGAGACACACCATAGCATTAAAACATGCAAAAATGGCCCAAAACAATATAACATGTTGAAGAAATGACAAAAAAAGCAAGGCTATCGTATGGAAAAAATCTCAAAATTTGACATGACCTAAAAAAAGCTGAAAACACCTTAAAACAGCATAAAATAACGTGCTGAGACACACCATAGCATTAAAACATGCAAAAATGGCCCAAAACACAAAAATATAGCATGTCGAAAAAATGACCAAAAAAAGCAACGCTATAGTATGGAAAAATTTCAAAATTTGACTTGTCCCAAAAAAAGCTGAAAACACCTTAAGACAGCATAAAATAACGTGCTGAGACACACCATAGCATTAAAATATACAAAAATGGCCCAAAACACCTTAATATAAAATGTCGAAAAAATTACCAAAAAAGATAGGCTATAGTATGGAAAAATTTCTAAATTTGACATGTCCCAAAAAAAGCATAAAACACCTTAAAACAGCATAAAATAACGTGCTGAGACACACCGTAGCATTAAAACATGCAAAAATGGCCCAAAACAACATAACATGTCGA
>NW_024689247.1:0-908 GCF_008729295.1 Plectropomus leopardus | reverse complement strand
TTCACAAATGAACACCACTTTCAGGATTTTTGAAGCCTAAATGCAATTGAAAGAAGTTAAAGCTATAGTTAGTCTATAAACAAACTACTCTACAGCAGCATCACCACCGCCACTAAGCTGTAAAGTCGTGTTTGGCGCAGTTTGGCGTGATGATGTTAATGCTAATTCATTTCCGGGTTTTAGGACTCATTACTGGGGTTTTCTATACCTTATTAGCTTTATTTATTGAAGTTGCTAACACTTAGAAAGAACCAGATATTTCAAGTAAAAAGTAGTAAAGTAAAAATAAAATAAGATTAATTGTTATATTTACTGTCCTTTTTTTAAGGCCATTCTTTTCCAAGATTATTTTAACCATTTGAAACCTGAGATAACTGGCCTGATATCTTTCAAAAACATGGGAAGAAGGCAATGAGCAACTTAACAAGAAAAGCCCAAAAAATATGCAAAAACAAACCCCCAAAAAGTTACAAATAAATTACCTGAAAATTAGCAAGAAAAATGTCAAAAAAAATTAAAAATTAAAAAATAAATACAAATAAAAATAAACAAGGAAAGGCCTGGTAAAAAGTGCTGCATTTAACAAGAAAATACATCCATCCTGCAACACGATTTGAAATCTATATTCATAATCATAACTATATTTTTCTGGATATTTTCCCCTTTTCCTGGATTTTTCAAAATAATTTCCTCTTTACCTCTCTCACTTTCAAACAGTTTTTCTCTTTTTTTTGTCAGCTTTTACCACATTTCTTGCTTAATGCCTGTATTTCACAATTTTGAAAGAAACAAATTTTTATTTTTCAAAGGTTTGTCTGTGAAAGGCATCTGAATGCAGCACGAGAAAACTGATGTCGATCCTGTTGGAGTATGTAAGTATATGATGCAATGTTCATGTTCATGTTCAT
>NW_024689245.1:0-571 GCF_008729295.1 Plectropomus leopardus | reverse complement strand
TATTTTATCATTATTTTTTGGTTTATTCCTAAAAGTTTGGAAGTTAAAAAAAAAGTACATTTGTTAAAAAACAAACATGGCGTCACGTTTTCAAATAAAAAGTTGCAGTAAAATGAATACAAACAAAAGTCCAAAATTGACAACATTTTGTCTTTAAAAATATTCTGGTTGGGTTTTTTTTTCCATGAATTTTTTGGGGGATTTTTAACGGAAACATTCCTTCAAAAGTTTAATAAAAAAAAGATTTGACATGCCTGCTGCCTCATAAATAACAAACAGTCCCTTAGTAATATTTGAGTGTTCAGCTCTAATCCCGTTCTGAGTTCATTATTTGTTTCATAAATAATAAACATATAAAAAAGTTATTATGCAGTTTTGACAAAGAGCTGACTCGGACGTTTCTGAGATTGTTCAAAATCTGCCTCAAAGTCCTGGAAAAGTCTTGGAAAGTTATTGAAAGTTATTGGTAAAAATGTGTATGAACCCTGATTTACATCATCACCTGACTCTGTGTGTGTGTGTGTGTGTGTGTGTGTGTGTGTGTGTGTGTGTGTGTGTGTGTGTGTGTTTC
>NW_024689244.1:0-1278 GCF_008729295.1 Plectropomus leopardus | reverse complement strand
AAATAAATAAAAAAGATTTGCAATAACTGATTTTGAAGTTTTCCGTTTTTTCTTTTGATCCGAATTTTTTAATGATGGAAATCTCGTCAGAGTCGATGAGCCTTTGAAACAGAAAATGAAGCATTAATGACCAGATAAAGAGAGAGAGCGGCGGCTCACCTGCGGGCTCAGGTGAGGCCTGACGGCAGCTGCTGGCGTAGAAAGGCGAGGGAGGCGGGACTTCAGAGAGGCCGCCCAGCGACTGTGTGAAGCGCTCCTTTGATTGACAGATCTCAGAGCAAATCTCCTCCTGGATGAGCAGCTTCGGGGGCGGGGCCACTTTGTCAGGAGGGGGTGGGATCTCCGTGTGGTCTGAAAGACAAAAAAACACGAAATTACAGCACAGCGACGGGTCGCAGCCAAAAAACACGAAATTACAGCACAGCGACGGGTCGCAGCCAAAAAACACGAGGAGCAAGAAGAACATAAAACCTAACCTAATAATGATAAAAAAATAATAATAATTTAAAAAAGGAACACACTCACATCACAAAATGCACTTTTCAAAATCAAGCTTTATAAAATATTAGACATTAATATTATTTTCCTCTTTTATTTGAGTTTATTGTTTTTAACCAACATCAGTTCTAACCATAAAAATCAAATATTCATCAAAGTTTTAACCCTCAAAATGCCAAGCTTTAGTCATGATGCCACTATGTTTTAAGATGGAAAAAAAACATAAAAATGAATTATTTTCAATATACCACATGCAAAGAATTTTTTTTTTTATAATTATGATTTTTTTATTACAGCCAAATACTCACACTCAAACTGCTCCGTGCACAAATGTGCTTTTCAAAATCAGGCTTTAAAAAATATTCCACATAAATATGATTTTCTACTGTATGAGTATGACTTTTTTTTCAATATACTACGTGCAAAGTAGATTTTTTTGATGATCACAACCTGGGATATGTCAGTGATTAGCAGCAACATTTTTATGCATTAAGTTTTTTTGTGCAGCGTCAAATATCAAGATAAAATTTTTAGCATTTAAAGATTTCATCAAGTGTCTTTTTTAAGATTGATTGATCCATAAGTGAAAAAAATGATGATTTCATATTATGTCAAAAATTCAGTTTTTGACATCGAACAAACTTCATCAACCCTGACAGCAAAATATAGTTAATATTGACAGGAAAAATAAAATTTAATTGAATAATTCTTTAATGGTGCCTACAGTGTGAGAAATTATCTTATCTACAGGATCACTGTTTTGTTGGTTTGTTGTTGTTG
>NW_024689242.1:0-1807 GCF_008729295.1 Plectropomus leopardus | reverse complement strand
ATAACAAGTATTTTCATTCTTTTCCCTGTTTGTGTGTGATCCTTTTCAGTTATTCTCTACTTTAGCTTTTTTTTAAAATTTCTTCCCCTTTATCTCTGAGGAGGAGAAATTGCACAAAATCACTCATCTCAACACTGGGTTTCCTCCACATTTACTAAATATCTCCTCTTTTTGTGCAAATCATGTCATGGAGATCCACCTAGTACCACTCAGCAGTGTCTTCGCCCCAGCCACTGGAAAGAGGGAGAGTGTGTGGGTGCAAAAAAAATATTTACAGTGCGACATTTTTTCAAAGTTCCTCTTGTGAGACGTCGATACACTGGCCCCAAATATGGTGCTATAAACATCCATCACACTAAGCCTGTTACCATTTTTGACCTACCAGAGTCACTGCTCCATGGTTCGGCTCGCCCTCAATGATTCCAAACCTCAATAAAGATAAATTAATTTTTGTCAGTTATTTCCCTAGAACCAGAGAACCGACAGATCCCAAGACTTTTCTTCACCCCAGAGTTTAACGATAGAGTGGAGACCTGTTTGCATGTTATTAACTCACTGTGATAAATAGAGAACAGTCCCTCAGTTCAACAGCCCCGCTGTGATAAATAGAAAACAGTCCCTCAGGTACACAGCCCCGCTGTGATAAATAGAGAACAGTCCCTCAGGTACACAGCCCCGCTGTGATAAATAGAGAACAGTCCTCAGTTCAACAGCCCCGCAGTGATAAATAGAGAACAGTCCCTCAGGTAAACAGCCCCGCTGTGATAAATAGAGAACAGTCCCTCAGTTAAACAGCCCCGCTGTGATAAATAGAGAACAGTCCCTCAGGTAAACAGCCCCGCTGTGATAAATAGAGAACAGTCCCTCAGGTAAACAGACCTGCTCTGTGTAACCGGAGCTGAGGGTTGAAAACAGCGTCCAGTAGTTTCCGTTGTCGCTCGTTCTCCTCTTTTGATCGAGAAAGTTCCTCCTCGTACTCTGCTATCGTTCTTTCAAACAGCCCAAATATCTCTTCAGCAGCCGCAGTTAGTCGCTGCTTCACCAACGCTCTCAGCATTTGGACTTTACACATTTTCACACTTTATCAACACAACAAAGACTCTCTGCTAACAGACGGCTCTGCCCGACGCCATCTTCATCAAACTGCGTCCAGCTACACACAGGAGAGAATACTGCTTCCGGAGCACAGCAGCAGCTCGCCTTCAAAGTAAAAGCTCACAAGTGGCTTTTTCAAACAATGACATTCACTGAAGTTGAAGGTTCAGTCTGGAACTTGGAAACAAAAGCTTCTCAACATCTCTCAACACAAAGTCCAAATAATGGACTCTTCATTTTTAATAAATGGGGTTGGTGTCAAAAGCCATGTCAAATATTTTTTGAAGCACTGGGGTGGAAATGAATAAATAAAAAAATAAAGAAATAAATTATAACTTTTTCTATTAAACACTTGTTGCTTCTTCTGTGTTTGTTTGTGTGTGTGATTTTTTTCTTTAAAAAAAAGAAGCTTTTCTTCCTTCAAAAAGTTTTGGTTTTGGTTTTTAATGTATGTGTGTATATTTGCTGTCTCTATCAACAAAACTTTTGTTTGTTTTTTTGTTATCAGAGACCACAGATGGAAATTAGCTAGTAAGCTAAATCTGCTACAAAGCATCTTTTCTCTTCTGAAACCTATATTATTTTGTACATTGTCCCTGATTCAATTAAACTTAATAAACTAAAACTAAATGTAGTAAGAATATTTTGGTGATTTGGTATTCTTCGAAACTTGTTCCAATTTTTTAAAGAAAACTTGCCCTCCAAACCTGCA
>NW_024689241.1:0-400 GCF_008729295.1 Plectropomus leopardus | reverse complement strand
TTTTTTTTTTTAATTTGACAATGCTGCCATTTAATTTGCATATGATCTGTATCTTTATGGTCCGTTTAAAACATTATAGGTTTGATTTTTGATTATGAGACCTGAGAACTAAGCAGAGGGTCAGGTCATCTATCTATCTAAACAGACCTTAAATATAACAGATCACATACATTGTAAAGGCCAATTTATGGTTACATTTGCTTTAATTCAAAATCTTGATAATTGTTTTAAAAAAATGAAAATATGTCACTTTAATTCATAACCACACGGCAGCTGCTTAAAGAATCACAATAAACACATAAGGTCCTAAATCATGCATTTGCAAAAAAACAAAAACAACACACACACAAACACACACACAAACACACACACACACACACACACACACACACACACACAC
>NW_024689239.1:0-429 GCF_008729295.1 Plectropomus leopardus | reverse complement strand
GTCCCAAAAACTGCTAAAAACAATTTAAAAACCTCCTTAAATAGCGTGCTGAAACACGCCACAGCAAAGAAAGTTGGAAAAACGGCCAAAAACACCATAAAACAGCATGTCGAAAAAATGACCCAAAAGGCAAGGCTATAGTATGGCAAAAAAGTCAAAATTTGACACATCCCAAAAACTGCTGACAACTATTGAAAACCTCCTAAAATAGCATGCTAACACATGCCACAGCAAAGAAATTCGTAAAAACGGCCAAGAACACGATAAAAAATTGCATTTCCAAAACACGACCCAAAAAGCAAGGCTATAGTATGGCAAAAATGTCAAAATTTGACACGTCCCAAAAACTGCGAAAAATGATTGAAAACCTCTTTAAATAGCGTGCTGAAACACGCTTTAGCAAAGAATTTTGCAAAAACAGCGAAAAAC
>NW_024689238.1:0-971 GCF_008729295.1 Plectropomus leopardus | reverse complement strand
AAGCAAGGCTATAGTATGGCAAAAATGTCAAAATATGACATTTTCCAAAAACTGCCAAAAATAGTTTAAAACTGCATAAAATAGCTTGCAGAGACACACCATGGCATAGAGTCTTGCAAAAAGGGCAAAAAAAATACCAAAATATGGCATGTTGGAAAAATGACAGATATGGTGTTGCAAAAATTTTTGATATTTGAATGACAAGCATGATTAAAATGTTCCTAATATCAGCAGCAGCAGCCATTTGAGCAACCGTTGATCAGAAACCACATGCAGAGGTCTGGAAATTCCCCACCTGGAAGAGGACATTTGTCTGAAAATGCCACCCAAAGGCCAGCCAATGAGGAGAGATGAATAGTGGAGAGAGTCACAGGCCACGGACCTCCAGATCAAGAGGAAGAACAGATAACTGTGGGTGCTTTTTGCCTTATCTTTCCTAAACTCTGTGTAAGACGGTATATGTAGCTCCTGGCAAAGGGAGTGAGGTAACTGTTGCTTTTGATTTATGCTTTTGACATTTTTATCTTTGAATAAAGCCTGCCTCGAGCAGTTTTAACCTTTCTTTTTTTTACCATTCCTGGGTGTTGGTTTTTAATCCCTCTGAGAATCTGGTGTGTGACTGACAAACAAAATATGGCATGTTGAAAAAAATAACCAAAGCAGTAAGGCTATAGTATGGCAAAAATGTAAAAATATGACATTTCCCAAAAACTGCTAAAAACAGCTGAAAACTGCATGAAATAGCGTGCAGAGACACGCTATTGCAAAGAATGTTGCAAAAATCGCAAAAAACCCCAATATTTGGCATGTCAAAAAAATGACCAAAAAAGCAAGGCTATAGTATGGCAAAAATGTCAAAATATGACATTTCCCAAAAACTGCTAAAAACAGCTGAAAACTGCATGAAATAGCGTGCAGAGACATGCTATTGCAAAGAATGTTGCAAAAATCGCAAAAAACCCCAATATTTG
>NW_024689237.1:0-940 GCF_008729295.1 Plectropomus leopardus | reverse complement strand
GAAGAAGCAAGGCTATAGTATGGCAAAAATGTCAAAATGTGACATTTCCAAAAAAATGCAGAAAACAGCATAAAAGACCATGTGAAGACATATCACCGTATAGTATGTCGTCAAACATACGCTAAAAACATCCTATTCTCTATAGTATTTCGATATTAGTGGGACAGAAAGAGACTCTGCCTGTTTCCATATCATTGTTTGTTTTTCCCTTGTCTTTTCGTCAATTCAGGCTCCGCTCTCCCCCTCTGCAATGATGACAGATGAAGAACACCTGTGTTTTATCATCAAGGATGTAGAGTCCTACAGACTGGAGACGCAACAACATCAGGGCCAGCGAGCTGGATTGGCAACGCGGCCAGTTGGATTGAATGAAGCAACTCAAGTTTAGGTGCATCAGAGTCAGTGTCCCTCCTGATGTCCAAAATCGGGGAGATTTTATGAAAGATTTCCTTTTATGATGAATCAATGTTTGTACACCTTCTACAAACCATTTTATTGTAACCTTAATAAGTGATTTTTTGTAAGCCTTTGGTTGTACAGGTTTGCTGCTTTCCTTTTGTGTTTAATAAATCAAACTTTTTGATTACATGCTAAATGTGCTTGCATTATTAATTTTCCCAGTATATTTCATTATTGCTGTAACCCCAGACCTAACCATAGTACAGAATGTTTAAAACACAGCAAAAAACTAAATTATATACCATGTCAAAAAAAAAAAAGAACAAACACATCATATTATGGCATGTTCAAAAAATATCTGGAAAAGCAAGGCTATAGCATGGCAAAAATGTCAAAATATGACATTTTTAAAAAACTTGCTGAAAACCACATTAAACCACATAAAACACCATGCTGAGTCACGCCATAGCATAGGATATTGCAAAAATAGCCCAAAACACCATGATTTAGCATGTTGAAAAAATGACCGAAGAAGCAAGGC
>NW_024689236.1:0-215 GCF_008729295.1 Plectropomus leopardus | reverse complement strand
AAAAACGGCCAAAAACACCATAATATGGCATGTTGAAAAAATGACCCAAAGAGCAAGGCTATAGTATGGCAAAAATGTCAAAAATTGACATGTCCCAAAAACAGCTGAAAACATTTAAAAACACCATTAAATAGTGTGCTGAGACACGCTATAGCATAGAATGTTGAGAAAACGGCCCAAAATACCAAAATATGGCATGTTGAAAAAATGACCCA
>NW_024689235.1:0-957 GCF_008729295.1 Plectropomus leopardus | reverse complement strand
ACCATTCTCCTACACGTTTCACAACTGTAAGAAAACACCTTTTTTTTCCTAATATCAGTTTTATCTGTTTGCTTTTGGGTCCTCAGTCCCAAGCATGACAATTATGCTGTTTTGGACCTCATCGCATTTTGGATAACAGGCTGTATGTTTGCTGCTGTTTTGAAAGACATAATGTAGTATTTTCCCATTTTGGTTGACATATCATATTGTGATATTTTCATGTTTTTCACAATTTTGGACAACCTACTATACTATGAGGTGTTTTCTGATTTTGGACGTGTTATGCCCAGATTAAAAAAGAAGGGAGGACCACACAGTAGTAATACTTTAAATTAACAACACATTTAATACAGGTAACAGAACCAAAAACCAAACCAAGATGTAGGTCAAGTGGTGAGGTGTGGGTATTGGGCGCATAATGTCTTTGGGTGCCAACTTAAACCATGAGGAAACAGAAGGGTAAACAATCAAACCAAACAAAACCATTGGGCACCTGAGATGCACAGGCCTTCCGGGGGAGAGAGAGAGTCATCCCCTAAATGGCCAAGCTTAAATAGACTTGTGGCAGGTGAGGTGAATGCCAACAACAAAGTGGGAGGAGCCACTCAGTCAGGGAGATCCTGAAAGAAAGAGCACAGGCAGGCCAAACAGGAACTAAACAGTGTTGCAGGGGCATCACAGACAACATGCTATACTATGACATTTTTTGTGATTTTACATGACGTACTATACTATGACAATCCATGATTTTTGACAACATACTATACTATGACATTTTAATCATAATTTTAGTTGACATACTGTACTGTGATGTTTGTACATGATTTTGGACGACATATCACAGGGATTTTTTTCTCATGATTTTGAACGACATGCCATACAATGTCGTTTTGTCAGAATTTCGGATGACATACTATAATGTTTTTTTGAGTTTTTTGACAGCATACTATACTATGA
>NW_024689234.1:0-425 GCF_008729295.1 Plectropomus leopardus | reverse complement strand
GTTTCGTCCTTTTTTGATCCCCTGTTACAGGGGTTCTTTTTCGGGAGTTTTTCATTGGGTGATGTGAGGGTCTAAGGGCACAAGGATGTCTGACACTGTAAAGCCCTCTGAGGCAAACCATGTTTTCTGATAATGGACTCTATGAATAAAATTGACTTGACAAAATTGACTATGGCGTGTCTCTATGAGCTTTGATGACTGGTTTTTAGCCATTTTTGGGACAATGAAAAATTTGCCATTTTCCGCCATACTATACGAAGCGTTTTTTTGCCATTTTTTCAACATGCTATATTATGACTTTTTGGCCTTTTTGTGGACCGTTTTTCAACAGGCTATGCTATTGAGCATCTCTACGACCTATAATAAGGGCTTTTCAGCCATTTTTGGGACATGTCAAAATTTGAGTTTATTCACCATACTATATG
>NW_024689233.1:0-897 GCF_008729295.1 Plectropomus leopardus | reverse complement strand
CAAAGAAAGTTGCAAAAATGGACAAAAACACCATGATTCAGCATGTTGACAAAAAAGCAGAAAACAACAGTATGTTGTTTCACAAAATTTCAAATTTTGTCATGTCAAAAATGGCTGAAAACCACGTATTATAGCTTGTAGAGACACCTCATAGTACAGAAGAATGTCCAAGAAAGGCCAAAAATGTCATTGTTGGGCGATCGACCATGGATGGAAACTCACACTCAGATCCTAACGCAAACTGTTCATTCTCCCTGAAGGAAAAGAACCTCTTCATGAACATGCAAACGGCAGCACCGTGGCTTTTGAGCATCAGCAGCCGTCTGACCAAACAATGACTGGAAACAACCTGAGGAAGGGTGGAAACTCCCCTGCAGCTGGAGAAGGAAGCTTCTATCCAAACATGTCGCCCCAGGAGGAGGTGGAAGTATCTACACGAACATGATACCCAGAGCAGAAGGGGAAGCTTCTCCTTAAACAACCCACCCCAAAGCCAGCCACTGCGTAGAGACGGAGAGTGGAGAGAGTGATGATGCAACGGACCTCCAGATAAAGAACAGCAGACCATTGTGTGCATGTTTTTCTTTGCGAGTGTGATTCTGCTTTATCTTAACCATGTGTTTGACAGTATATGTAGCTCCTGTAAAAGGGACTGAGGTAACCGTTGTTTTTGATTTCCGTGTGTGACATTTTTGTCTTTGAATAAAGCCTGCCTCGAGCAGTTTTAACCTTTTCAACCATCCTTGGGTGTTCGAAATTCGTCTTTCTGAGAATCTGGTGAGTGTTTAAATAAGACCAGACAAGACAAGACAAAATATTATAGCTTGAAGAGACACTTCATAGTATACCAAGTTGGAAAAAAAGCCCAAAATTTATAATATAGCATGTCAAAAAAGC
>NW_024689232.1:0-451 GCF_008729295.1 Plectropomus leopardus | reverse complement strand
AATTTTGGTGTTTTGGGCTCTTTGTGCAACTTCCTTTGCTATAGCGTGTTTCGGAAGGCTATTTTATGTGGTTTAGAGTGACTTTAGGCTGTTTTTGGGACATGTCATATTTTGACATTTTTGCCTTGCTTTTTTATCCATTTTTTCCACATGAGAAATTTTGGTGTTTTGGGCTCTTTGTCCAATTTACTTTGCTATGGCGTGTTTTGGAAGGCTATTTAATGCGGTTTAAAGGGGTTTTCAGCTATTTTTGGGACATGTCATATTTTGACATTTTTGCCATACTATAGCCTTGCTTTTTTGGTCATTTTTCCACATGCGAAATTTTGGTATTTTGGGCTTTTTGTGTTAACTTTCATTGCTATGGCATGTTTCAGAAGGCTATTTTATGTCATTCGAAGTGGTTTTTAGCTGTTTTTGGGACATGTCATATTTTGACATTTTTGCCATA
>NW_024689231.1:0-3013 GCF_008729295.1 Plectropomus leopardus | reverse complement strand
TGTTTTAATATATATATTTAATATATGTTTTTATAATAAATAATAAAAGCAACCATTTAACAAGGATAAGTAGGTTTGTTAATAAAATAAAATGAAATAACTATTTTAGTGTGTACGAAAGATCTCACCTGTGTAGGGTTGATATTTCGGATGGTAAACTGAATGTTCTCCCTCAGGTTGCTTATAGACAGATTGGCCACACTGGCAGCCAGGATTGGACTGACAGCAGTTTGGTTATCTAATGCTGCATCCTGAACAAAAAACAAAAAAAAAAAGAGATAGTTGGTTTTTTTTTTTTTTTTGAAAGGTTGTGTTTAATTTATCCAGTAGCTGCTCCAAAAAGTTGAAAATGCTGCTTATTTATAATTTATCACCTGGAAGAAGGCAGACTTAGTGTAGAAGGTGAACTGGACCCTGTTGGCCTGCCTCTGCTGGTTGGGACTGAGCCCCGTGGTGAGGGAGGAGGGTAAAAATACAGACCCCAGAGCAGAGCCTGACCTCTTTGAGCGGGATCTGCCGAGGCCCCGGAGCTGCACACATAGAAAATTAAAAAATAGTTTATGGATCACTCAGGCATTTATCACTCAGGCAATTAATTTTTGTTACTTTATGTCTATAATATTTGCATGTTGAGACATTGCCCCCCAGCAAGAACCTCTTTTGTTTTTTCATTTCAAGGTTTGCTTGTACAAGTGTTCCCAGACAGATTTTTACTTAAACTGATTTACTGATTTTACATTTTATTTTAGTTTGTATTGTATCAAAATTCATTCTGACTCAATTATTATTATTATTTTTTTTTTTTTTTGCCTTATGAAGAAATTAGTGTGTATGATATGTACAACATGCATACTGCATGAATCTTGTTCATACCTAAGAGAAAATCAAGATAAAGTACAATGACACAAATGCTCTTAAATGACTTGGAATTGTCATATCTCTTGAAATGCAGTGAGACCAGGAGGTTAAATTCAAATCGGAGATACCTGGATATTTTCAGTGTTGAAAATGTCAACAGATGTTGTTGGGAAGTTGGTCCCATCGACTGTCCTCACTGCCAGAACCAGCGAACCTGCAGAGAGGATCTCACTGTCACCAGTGACAACAAGCTTCAGGCCCAGGACATCTACCAGCTGAATCAGCCTGTCAACAAGAAAAATATCTTCAGAAAAATCAATTGTAGGTAAATATGCGTGTCTGTTGGTAAAGCTTGGGTGAGTTGTACCTGTTTGCAGATGCAGAGAGCGCCTCTGAGTCACCCTCCATCAGGTTGCTAATGACATTGAGGGTCTTTTGTCCAACTGACTGAGAGACAGTGGGGCCCTCCAGAAACTTCTCTAAGTTCTCCACCACCTGTGCAATCTGCAACATCCATCAAAACATCAAGTTTAAAAGAATTTTTCCAAAAATTCATTTTTTTTCTGATAGTACAAACTTGAGTAGATCACGAGCTTCACCTGAGAGGTGTTGAGCTGAGACGCATCCTGTGTTTGGTCCACCAGCTCATCTGCTTGGTCCTCCAGGCTTTGAGCTGTCTCTGCGATGGTTGTGGGGGTAGTTTCAGTACCTTGGCAAGCAGAATGGCAAGTTGTCAAGTGATTAATCAATTATTTGTTCATGGTGGTCAATATACTGACAAATAGATTAGTATAGCAAAGGATAAAGTTGTCAGCCAGACAGCATCAGGTTGAAATGGTGCCATTAATGACATTGTATAAGAAGTGCGAGGGTGCCTATAGGGTGGGCAGTAGCTGCCATGGACTATAAATAACTATAAAGTAACTATACATACCAGGTTTTTTTGTGGTTGTGGTGGTTTGGAGAGTTGTTGTAGAAGAAGCTGAGGAGGGCTTTGCAGTAGTAGTATCAGTCTGGGCCAGGGATGTACTCTGCATAGTTCTAGTTGTTGAAGTTGTAGTTCCAAGGGAAGTAGTTGCAGCTTTGGTTGTTAAATTAACTTCAGGTCCCTTGGTTGCCAGGTTGAAGTTTGTGGTTGAACTGCTTTCAGTTGAGCTGATGATGGCTCTGATGACAGTGGTAGCTGTGGTGGAGTTTTCATTTTTGTTGGTTGTTGTAATGTTGTGAGTCACTCCCACAGTGGTGTAATTTACAGTCTGGTTGTTAAGTGGAGCTACTGTGGGTTCAGTGGTGTTGTCGACACCAGGCGTCACATTGTCCACAGTTGAATTTTTTGTTGATATAGTTGCGTTGTTAAGGGTTACGTTAACTTGTCTAGCAGCAGTAGACACTGTTATGTTTTTGTAAGGACCAGTTGTGTTTTGTCGTGTTTCCCTGATTGGTGCAGTGGTAATGTTATCTGCAGTTGTTTCATTTTGGGATACAGTAAAAGTGGTGTAATTGGTAGAGACAGTAGTTATATTGTTCACAGTTGTGTGATTGGGAGAAGTGAGAAATGGGCTTACTGTTGCGTTGCTTGTTGTAATTGTACCATTGCGTAAGTTCATGTTGGTGTCAGCTGTAGTTACGTTGTACTCTGTTGTGAAATTGTTGGCTGCAGTTACATTGTTCACCATGGTGTGATTGGGAGAAGTTACATCAGCTCTTATTGTAGTTATATTGTTTGCTGTTGTGTGATTGTTTGATGGTGTAACTGTAATTAAATTGTACTCCTTTGTATGATTGTTTGAAGCTGTAACTGTAGTTACATTGTACTCTGTTGTATGATTGTTGGAAGCTGCAACTGTAGTTACATTGTACTCTGTTGTAAGATTGTTTGAAGCTGTAACTGTAGTTACATTGTACTCTGTTGTATGATTGTTGGAAGCTGCAACTGTAGTTACATTGTACTCTGTTGTAAGATTGTTTGACGGTGTAACTGTAGTTATGTTGTACTCTGTTGTATGATTGTTTGAAGCTGTAACTGTAGTTACATTGTACTCTGTTGTAAGATTGTTTGACGGTGTAACTGTAGTTATATTGTACTCTGTTGTATGATTGTTTGATGGTGTAACTGTAGTTACATTGTACTCTGTTGTATGATTGTTGGAAGCTG
>NW_024689230.1:0-539 GCF_008729295.1 Plectropomus leopardus | reverse complement strand
ATATGGCATGTTGAAAAAATGACTAAAGAAGCAAGGCTATAGTATGGCAAAAATGTCAAAATATGATTTTCCAAAAAACTACTGCAAACCACAGAAAACCTCATGAAATAGCATGCCGAAACACGCAATAGCAAAGGATTTTGCAAAAACAGCCAAAACATCATGATATAGCATGTTGAAAAAATGACCAAAGACGCAAGGCTATAGTATGGCAAAAAAGTAAAAAATGACATTTCCAAAAAACTGCTGAAAACCCCATATAACCTCATAACATAGCATGCCGAAACACACCATAGCAAAGGATGTTGCAAAAACAGCCCAAAACATCATGATATAGCATGTTGAAAAAATGACCAAAGAAGCAAGGCTATAGTATGGCAAAAATGTCAAAATATGACATTTCAAAAAAACTGTTGCAAACCACATAAAACCTCACAAAATAGCATGCCGAGAGACGCAATAGCAAAGGATTTTGCAAAAATAGCCAAAAGCATCATAATATAGCATGTTGAAAAACATGAAAGAAAAAAGCAAGGCTA
>NW_024689229.1:0-914 GCF_008729295.1 Plectropomus leopardus | reverse complement strand
GCCGTTTCTTAATCAAGGATCTTAACGAATCGTGATTTTAATTTCAGGCAGCGGATGAAGGCCGTTTTAGAATAATATCAGTTAATATTAATTTCACTACATCCAAAAGGGAAAACTTCACAAATGGTGTAAACCACCGTTAAACTTCAATTCTGGCTATTATTCGCTTAAATCCATGAAGGCATCAGGCTCATATTTGGGACAGGATGTTATTACCTTTCACACAAAATTGTTGCTCAAGATGGGAAATAAAATCTTTCTTTCTTCATCTATCTATTTATTTGTTTATTTAAAACACGTGGGAAGAAGGTAAGGAGCAACAAAAGAAGAAATGACTGGCAAAAAAATATCTGTGAAGAGAACAAGAAATTACCTAAAAATTTGCACCTCCTTTCAAAAAAAAAAAACAAAAAAGGAAAAAAATCGATAAATTAAAACAAATAAAAAATACATAGCCAGAAATAACCTGAAATAAATGTTCGAAATTATAATAATTCTGTAAAATTATTTCAAATATATAATAAAGAATATAGTTTACTGGACATATTCTCTAATGCTATAAATGTATACGAATCCCAGAAACATCCTCAAATCCTGGAAACTATTGCAACTAGTATTTCAAATATGTTTATAATGTGTCTCCATGTCTCTTATGGCTCCGAAATCAAACACCTCGACATCCACTGAGAGGTGTAAACGGCTAAAGGAGCATTTTTAGATATAAAAACATTCAGAAATCACACTGATGTGACTTTGGACTGAAAAAAGGGGATGGATTTTGGTTTAATTGCAGCACAATTCAAGTGTTTATCAACCTTTTCACAATAAAAGCGGCATCTTATCGGACCGTCTCTATAAATGCATGTATGTGTATGTGTGTGTGTGTGTGTGTGTGTGTGTGTGTGTGTGTGGAT
>NW_024689228.1:0-869 GCF_008729295.1 Plectropomus leopardus | reverse complement strand
ATTAAATATGTTTTTCTCTTCTTTTTCTTGTAACTTTTTACTTATTTCTTGCTAGTTTTGGAGGCTTTTCTTATTAAGTTGCTCATTGCCTTCTTCCGACGCTTTTCAAACAAAACAAGCTAATTTCCTCAGGTTTCAAAGGTTTAATGCTTTGTATTTTTCCTCATTTTAATCAGAAAGAAAATAAACTGAAAAGAGGAGATTCTGAATTTTCTTTTAGTGTCTTATAAAGATATCAAGATCAAATAGTGAAAAATTGGCTTTGATTAAATTATGAATGCAAGGGATTTTAATTAAAGAAGAAAAATCTCATTTGCAGAATGTAAATACTGCATGGACACACCAAGTGTGTGAAAACACGAATCCCCGTGTGGACTCATCATCGTCTCAGTCTGGATGTAACTTTTAAAGAGAAAAAGAGCAGAGTCCCTAATTAAGCGTTCTGTATTGCAGGGAGTGCGTATTACACATTTTAATCCAAAATGGGAATTTAGTTTCAGTGTAAAGACGTGGGCTCTGTGCGAGTCTCTGTCAGAAGCCGAATGAAACTGGAGAGGGTTTAAATTAAAAATCCGTCGCCTCTCTAACACCAGGCAGTACAACACGCGGCCTAAATGAAATGAAAAGATGAAATAGGAGTTTTCTGAATGGGATTCTGTTACTACGACAGTAAAACTGTGTTTAAATAATAAAACCTTTAATTCCCACCTGAATGATCTGAAACATGAAAAGAGGTAGAAGGGGAGAATATCGAATTGACCTGTGTTATCGGTGAGGAGAGACGAAGTGCATGCCAGTGTTTGAGGGATGAGGTGAGGGGGCGGACTGTGTGTGTGTGTGTGTGTGTGTGTGTGTGTGTGTGTGTGTGT
>NW_024689227.1:0-223 GCF_008729295.1 Plectropomus leopardus | reverse complement strand
AAATGTCCCAAAAAGCAAGGCTATAGTATGGCGAAAATGTCAAAAAAATGACATGTCCCAAAAACAGGTGGAAACACCTAAAAACTCCATTAAATAGTGTGTAGAGACACGCAATAGCATAAAATGTTGCAAAAACGTCCAAAAACACGATAATTTGTCACGTCGTAAAATGACCCAAAAAGCAAGGCTATAGTATGGCGAAAATGTCAAAAAGTGACATGTC
>NW_024689226.1:0-379 GCF_008729295.1 Plectropomus leopardus | reverse complement strand
TATTTTTTCCTGCCAGTGTGATTGTCTCAACCTATTCCCCCCTTACCTTCTGTATATATAGTCATGCCATGTCCTTCGAGTCTGAGAACCAACGCCATTTCCAAGCGCTAAGAATGTTGTCTAGTCATGTTTTGTTTGTTGCTATCTCCTGCTTCAAAGTCAGGTCAAGTTTCTTGTTTTATTTTGTCACTTTGATAGATCTTTGTTTTCGTTACTAGCAGTTTTTCCTCGCTTGAGTGATTTTTGTTTTGTCAGTTTTTGCTGCCTCGATTGAGTAATTTTTAGTGTTTGCGTTCCCTCTGCGAGAGTGTGTTTTTGTTTCCTTATTCTGAATAAATCCTTTGTTTGTTACTTTGGTCTCTTGTGTAATCCATTTCAG
>NW_024689225.1:0-430 GCF_008729295.1 Plectropomus leopardus | reverse complement strand
TACAGCATGTTGGAAAAAGTATCATGTTCTACCCAAAGATGATACACCAAGCTGGAGGAGGAAGTTTTTCCTCAAACTCGCCATCCCAAGGCTGTCCAATGAGAAGAGACGGAAAGTGGAGAGTGTCGACAACACAGTCCTCCAGATAAAAGAACACCAGATCACTCCGTGTGCGTTTGTCTTATCTTGCTTAGCGTCTGTGTTAGACGGTATGTGTAACTCCTGTAAAAGGGAGTGAGGTAACTGTTGCATTTGATTTTTGTTTGTGACATTTTTATCTTTAAATAAAGCCTGCCTCGAACAGTTTTAACCTTTGTCTACCATCCCTGGGTGTTTGCCTATTCATCCGTCTGAGAATCTGGTGAGTGGTAAAAAGACAAAAAATGAACAAGTTCCTGGACAAAAGCAACCTTTCAGAGAGTAAAAATAG
>NW_024689224.1:0-386 GCF_008729295.1 Plectropomus leopardus | reverse complement strand
ATGCCAAGACACGCCATAGCATAGAATGTTGCAAAAACGGCCAAAAACGTCATAATAATGTCTTAAAAAATAATCAAAAGACAAGGCTATAGTATGATAAAAATATTCAAACACTGAAGTCCCCAAAACAGCTGAAAACCCCATAAAATAACCTGCCGAGACATGTCATAGCGTAGGTTGTTTCAACAATGGCCAAAAACACCATAATATGGCATGTCAAAAAATCATCTAAAGAGTATGGCGAAAAATTTCAAAAAGTGACATGTCCCAAAAACAGCTGAAAACTGCATAAAATATCATGCCGAGACACACCATGTCATAGAATGTTGCAAACATTGCTAAAAACACCTTAATATGGCATGTTGAAAAATGACCCAAAAAGCAAT
>NW_024689223.1:0-961 GCF_008729295.1 Plectropomus leopardus | reverse complement strand
GCTGGCTGCTGTGGCCCCGAAGAAATACAAGGAGTTGCTGGTTGCTCATACACCACAGCAACGACTGCAGGACTTTGCCAAAAAATGTCTGGAAGTGTTGATTAATGATCCAAACCTTTTGAGGGATGTTGAACATCAAAAGAAAAAGGGGAAACTGATTCCTCTGTCTAAGAAAGGTGAATGGTGCCCTAGAGCAGTTCGGTTGTAGCTCGGGTCTGGTTCACTAAGTATACAGGGTCCAAGTTGTGCTAAGACATGTTCATATCAATAATGCCAGTGGCTGGATTTTGATTTATTTTGTTTCAATGTCCTGCACAAAAAGTGCCCAAACCTCATGGGTTTGTATACTGTTGTATACTGCTGTTCTGCCATGTGATGGCTCAGTATGTGTGTTTCTATACATTAAACACAATGTTCAACATTTCATCTGTGGTGTGTCTTTGGTAAAATACAGTACACAAAAAAGCCTATGGGTGGAACAAGGTTGAGGTACAAAAATGGGATATTTTAAATATCACATCAAATTTCTGTACCTTGAACTTGTTCCACCCATTTGTTGTTCTACAAAGTTTCACTGGTATTAGTAGATGGTTAACAAACTATTAACAACTGATCTGTAAAGTGTGAGTTAATATATTAGTTAAATATTAGTTAAATCTAAAGTTGCAACTATTCCTCATTTATTAACAGTTAATTAATGGGGAATAGTTGCAACTTTAGAATAACGTCCCAATAACATATATAAACTATTAACTGATGCTTAGCAAGTCATTAGTAAGTAATGCATTAATAGCTTGTTCATGATCTATTACTAGTTTATAAGGTATAGTTATAAATCATTAACCTACAGTTGACAAGTCATTTATAACTCATTAACTAACAGCTTGTAAGTTATCTATTGGCTATCTATAAGGCACAGTTAATAATTCTTAAACTGTTATTTAACAAGTCATTTATAACT
>NW_024689222.1:0-778 GCF_008729295.1 Plectropomus leopardus | reverse complement strand
TCAGGAGATTCAGGAGATGTCTGCTGCCATTTCTCCGTAAGTTTTTTTTAAACTTCTCGTGTTTATGTGTCAGTACTTTTACCATTTTGACCGGTTGGCAAAGCCATGAACAGTACAAAACTTGAGCCTTTTTCTCGCACTTTTCCACGCAGAAATCACTTCCTGCCCCACATCTGCACTTCGTCACAGTTACGTGACGTCATGTGCGAATGATCTATTCCCTCGACTCTCCTCACATCATTCGCCCCACTGTCTGTCTCTCTTTCTAGGCAGTTGGAGATATCTGAAGTGGTTATACGCCACATAATGACAGAGCGCGCGCACGCACACACACACACACACACACACACACACACACACACACGCACACACACACAGATCAAACATACTGTACCATACTGCTACACTAAATGTCCAACTAAAGGAGAATGAAGTGAAGTAAGTTGAGAAAAGACAGACTTGAGGCTGTGTTACAAAAAGACAATAAATCTAGTTTATAAAAGTTTATCAATCTAGTTTAAATCAAGTTTCAGGAGATAAAAAAGACCTCTATCCAGAAACAAAACTGAACAACACAGAGTTAAACATAGTTTAATGTGAGTGAAAGTAGTGGAGCGTAAAGCTGCAGACTGACAAGAAAATATTTTAAAAAGCTACAACAAAAGTTAACAAAGGGCGCCTGAAAATAACTGGACTTTTGCTACGAGTACAGTTTTGTCCTTATTATATGGTGTCTACACACACACACACACACACACACACACACACACACACACAC
>NW_024689221.1:0-964 GCF_008729295.1 Plectropomus leopardus | reverse complement strand
CAAAAAGTGCTAAAAACACCATAATTTGACATGTCGAAAAAATGACCAAAAATACAAAGCTATAGTATTGCTAAAATGTCGAAATATGGCATGTCACCAAAACAGCTGAAAACCACATTAAACTACATTAAATGGTCTTCCAGGAAATGCCATAGCATAGAAAGATGCAAAAAGGGTAAAAAAAAAACTCCATGATTTGGCATGTCAAAAAAATTACCGAAAATGCAAGGCTATAGTATGGCAAAAATGTCGAAATATGGCATGTCAGAAAAACAGCTGAAAACCACATTAAACCACATCAAATAGCCTTCCAAGACAAGCCATAGCATAGAAAGATTAAAAAAAAGGGCCAAAAATACCATATTTGATATGTTGAAAAAATGACCGAAAATGCAAGGCTACAGTATGGCAAAAATGTCAAAATATATAATTTCCCAAAAACAGCTGAAAACCACATTAGACCACATGAAATAGCCTTCCAAGAAACGCCATAGCATAGAAAAATGTAAAAAGTGCCAAAAAAGACATAATTTGGCCTTTCGAAAAAATGACCAAAAATCAAGGCTATAGTATGGCAAAAATATCAAATTTTGGCATGTCACAAAAACAGCTTAAAAACACATTAAACCATATAAAACAGCCCTCCAAGATACGTCATAGCATAGAAAGATGGAAAAGGTGCCAAAAACACCATAATTTAGTATGTAAAAAATGACCGAAAATGCAAGGCTATAGTATGGCAAAAATGTTGAAATATGGCATGTCACAAAAACAGCCACCAACCACATTAAACTACATAAAATAGCCTTCCAAGAAATGCTAAAGCATAGAAAGATGCAAAAAGTGCCAAAAACACCATAATTTGGCATGTAGAAAAAATGACCGAAAATGCAAGGCTATAGTATGGCAAAAATGTCAAAATATGTCATTTCCCAAAAACAGCTGAAAACCACATTAAACCACA
>NW_024689220.1:0-1808 GCF_008729295.1 Plectropomus leopardus | reverse complement strand
GGGGGGGGGGGGTCGAATATGAATGAAATCTGATTGGTTTTGGAGTTGTTTGACATGTTGTGTTGTGATTGGATGAGAGCTTGTTGTTGGGCTGAAGGTGTTACCGACTGATTATCAAACTCTGCAGGTCAAACCTCAGTTAGTGACAAATATATGAATGACTTCATAAAATAGTAAACACGAACTTTAAAATGAAGAAATATTCCCTTTGAAGAGCTTTGGGGAGGCAGAGCAGAGGGTTCGTATGGTCATGACAAACCTGGAAAAGTCATGGAATTTGCAAATAGCTACGTCTAGTCCAAGGAAATTTTTGGGAAACTGAATATAAGCTGAAAGGTTTGAAAGAGTCATGGAGTTTTTTTCACAAACCTGTATAAAAACACATGACGTCTGCAAGGACAGTTGGAAATCTGAAAACACAACAATAATTTCTGTTTTACAGTTTCTGGCTGTGAGGAATTGGATCATTTTTAGTGACTTTGTTTTTTAAGAACAAATGGTTAAAAAAAAAAAACTTTTTTTTTTCAAATTGTTAAACATGTTTAAAGAAAAAAAAAGAGAATGTTTGGTCTTTAAGAATTTGCCTCAAAGTCATAATAATAAATAAATAATAATAATAAATAATAAACTTTATTACAGACTCAATGGTCCAGATAAGAGCAAGACAATACATACAAAAGATATAAAAGACACATAGAAGTACCATACACAACATATTCACAATGCAATAAGATCACTTAATTAAATAAATAAATAAATAAATAAAAAATCCCCAACACAATATGTACAGATCACTTAAAAACAATTAAAAAAGTCAATGACCACAGAATAGAAATGTCCTGGAAGTTTATTGGTAAAACTGTGTATAAATCTTGGTAAATGCACTTTATATTTGGGGCCCCTGACTCTGCAGGTGATTGGCTTATTGTGCACATCAGTCATTAACTTCTCAGTAATTATTGAGCTGTTCGAACAGTCCCTCGCAAACATTTCCAGGCTTTGCTATGATGATCAATAATGAAATCAATTATTCTGTTGTGGGAATCAGTCGGTGCATCAGTCGGTGCATCAGTCGGTGCATCAGTCGGTGCATCAGTCGGTGGTGAATCAGTCGGTGCATCAGTCGGTGCATCAGTCGGTGGTGCATCAGTCGGTGCATCAGTCGGTGGTGAATCAGTCGGTGCATCAGTCGGTGGTGCATCAGTCGGTGCATCAGTCGGTGGTGAATCAGTCGGTGCATCAGTCGGTGGTGAATCAGTCGGTGCATCAGTCGGTGAGCTCCCTGACAGTCGTCTTACAGCTCCAGGTTAAGTTGTGACCGTCTGAATGTAAAATCACCAAACACTGGTGCACTCGGCTCAGTGTGTGACACGTTAAGTTGCCTGCAGGGGGCGGTGTCTGGTCGGTGGTCGCTCGGCGCTCAGCTCGTCCTGCAGCTGCTCGCTGACTCACCGCAGCAGCGCAGCATGTGATGCAGCAGCTGCTGGAATGTAGAGTCCAGGAGGAAGTGCTCCAGCGTTTACACCGAGCCCCTCTCAGTCAGACTGCTGGGATCTTGGACTGTGACTCAGGAGAACAGAAGCAGAGCGAGTCTGTGGAAAGAGCCGGCAGCTGATCAGATTATTTCAGGCCTGTCAAGCTCCTGACGGCCATATTAGGAACTCAGAGACGGACTGACGCGTTGTTGGTTTTTGTCTGAACGTTCGGAAAAAACATAGAATAACACCAGACTTTATCCTTTGACCCTTTCCTGTGCTGCATTAAGACACCTTTTCTTTTTTTGTTCTTTGTCTCTAACTCTATATGTG
>NW_024689219.1:0-566 GCF_008729295.1 Plectropomus leopardus | reverse complement strand
CGAAATACTGTACTATGACGTGATGTTTTTTTATTCCATTTCGGATTGCATACTTAACAGTGATGTTTTTGATGCCATTTTGTATGATATGCAACACTTGGACGTTTTGATACCATTTAAGACCACATGCAATACTATGACTTTTTTATGCAGTTTTGGAGGACATAATATACTATGATGTTTTTTCATGATTTTGGATGACATACTTAAGTATAATGTTTTTCACGATTTTTGAATTTTTTTCATTTATTTGAACGACATACTATACTATCACATATTTTTCATGTCATACTACAAAATGTTGAAAAAACAGCTAAAAACATCATAAAGCATGTGGGGAACAAGTGACCAAAGAAGTCATAGTGAAGCATTCTATGTTATCGTGTGTGTTTACAAACTATTTTATTAGCCAAGACTATTGTACTGCATTTTCCTGTCTACATGCTTTATCATTCAACATGCTAAATCAAGGTGCTTTTGAACGTTTTCACAACATTCTATGCTATGGCGTGTCTCGGCACGCTATTTTATGCTGTTTTGGGGACGTCATTTTTTGATCTTTTAGC
>NW_024689218.1:0-838 GCF_008729295.1 Plectropomus leopardus | reverse complement strand
ACCACAGAGCACAATTTATTTTGTCAAGTAACAATTTAATAACAATTCCCTGTATACATATGAAGGTACATTTTCCCTAACTAAGTTCTGTAGCGCAGTCACTGATAAACCATTGATGTGTGGGGTAAATTTGGTGCTAATACACCATATAAGTATTATTTAAAGTTATTGAATATTTTCCCTCTATGGTGTTGCACTTT
This sequence comes from Plectropomus leopardus, assembly GCF_008729295.1. NCBI lineage: Eukaryota > Metazoa > Chordata > Actinopteri > Perciformes > Serranidae > Plectropomus > Plectropomus leopardus. The sequence goes on along the minus strand of NW_024689218.1, from coordinate 638 downwards.
TTAGACGGTCCCTAAGCACTCGTTTGACAGCCTGCTGTGAATGAAGACTAATGTAAATTGTCCATCTTGTTTTTACAACATTTCGTTGATGAGTTATTGATCCCCGAAGATCAAATGTGTATCTTTCCAACTTTCCGCGAGCTCAGCGCTCCTGGAGGGCTGGAGCACTTCTGTTGTGTAGCTTTGCGGCGTTTTCTTTTTGCATTCATATTCGTATCTGCAGCGCATTTCTGTATACTATTTGTAGTGTTTTACTTTTGCATTTGTTTTCGAATATGCAGCACGTTTCTCTATTTGCAACTCGTTTCCGTTTATGCAGCATGTTTGCCCTTGTCGGCCACTGTAGGAAAAGACATCTGAAGACATTACCGTGGGTGTCTAAACACAAAAAATGGCATTTTATAACTTGAAGAGAAACGTAATAGTATAGCATATCGGAAACAGGGCCCAAAATGTAATAATATAGTATGTCGAAAAGCGGCAAATTTTGACATGACAAAAAATGGCTGAATAACATCTTATGGCGTGTAGAGAAGCGTCATAGTGTAAAAAGTGGGAATAGGGCCAAAATAGCCAAAAACCTCAGAATTTAGAATGTCAAAAAACAAAAGAAAAATGGCCAAAAAGGCAATAGTATA
>NW_024689217.1:0-815 GCF_008729295.1 Plectropomus leopardus | reverse complement strand
CAAAAAAGGACATTTTCCAAAAACTGCTGAAAATGACTGAAAAGTGTTTTAAATAGCGTGCAAAGACACGCCATAGCATAGAATGCTGCAAAAATTGCAAAAAACACTATTTTTTGGAATGTTGAAAAAATGATCCAGAAAGGAAGGCTATAGTATGGCAATAATGGCAAAAGGACATTTCCCAAAAAACTACTGAAAAACCTGTGTTAGTATGTTCTGGTACGATCATGCATCCTCCATTGTTGTCTATGTCTACCTCAAGTGAAGACCTAACTATACATGAAGATGTCTTCGTGCTTGCAAGCTGACCATGGATCCCTGAGATGGACCAGTGCCAGTAAATTTAGTAACACAAATACATGCCTCATGTTAGTAACTGATACTTGCCATCTACGTCACAGCATTGTATAAATACTACTGTCTTTCTATGTGATCGGTGCCAGCCAGCTGTCCATGTTCTGTTTCATTTAGTCTGTGTCTCCGTCTTGGCTGACTGGACCGCTCGTCTTTGTAGAACTTGTCCTCATGTGTAGTCCTTGTTTAGTTTATCATTGTACTCATCTTCATTTATGTTTTACTTATTTATTGTACTGTTATTAAATGTGTGCTTATTGAAGCTTTAACAGGTGTCTCCATTCTTCAGAAGTCATGACAGAAAACTTATACTATCAAAAGCTGAAAACTGAATGAAACAGGATGTTGGGACACGCCATCGAACAGAATATTGCAAAAACGGGAAATAACACCATATTTTGGAACGTCACAAAAATGACCCAAAAAGAAAGGCTATAGTATGGCAAAAATGTCAAAAAAGG
>NW_024689216.1:0-705 GCF_008729295.1 Plectropomus leopardus | reverse complement strand
ATTCATTTAATGTATAAAAAAATTTCATACACAGTGGTAGATTAAATATGTTGTACAGAGAAGTTGCAAACATGATAATGCAAACTAACAAGTGCATAACATAGTGCACTAACATAGTGCATAACAAATTACAAAGTCAGCAAAGCAAAGATAAGGATTGGATATTGGATAAAAATGAGAAAGCAACAACAATAATGAGCATAAAGATACTTAAAAAATGAAAGAAAACAAAAACAAGAAAAAAACAAGACCATGAAAACATAAACAAACTGAGCGTTGAATGTTTGGGTTTAGTCAGAGTTTTTCAGGGCGGGTTTGGTTTGGTGTTATTAATTATTTCTGCTAATGCATACAGACACTACACACACTTTTAAAAATAACAAAACTCTTTCTTTCCTTTCTTGCTTTCCTCTTTTTCCTTTCTTTCTCCTCCCTCTCGTCACAATCTCCCAATGTTTTGGAACATAATCAAGCCATCTTGCTCAGGTTTCAAAGGGTTAAAGGAGCTGATAGTGTCACATTTCACTGGAGTTGTATCTGGTATAATCCATGTGACAAATGCAAATGAATGAATGATTGAATGTGGCCATGAATCTGATACTGACAGTTGTCTCTGGCAGTTGTTGAGTTGTGATATAATGCAGTTGAAAGAATATATTATTGGCAACATCATCGTCCACAAGCCAGTGTCAGTGGGTCGTGTGT
>NW_024689215.1:0-584 GCF_008729295.1 Plectropomus leopardus | reverse complement strand
GCATGTCAAAAAAATGGCCACAAACGCCATAGTATAGCATGTCGAAAAATGGCAAATTTTGACCTGTCATAAAAATGGCTGAAAACCACATATTATGGCTTGTAGAGAGGCGTCATAGTGTGCAAAGTGGGAATAGAGGCCCAAAAAGTCCCAAAACTTCATAATTTAGCATGTCAAAAAAATGGCCAAAAACGCCATAGTATAGTATGTCAAAAAATGTCAAATTTTGACCTTTTATAAAAATGGCTGAAAACCACACATTATAGCTTGTAGAGATGCGTCATAGTGTACAAAGTGGGAATAGAGGCCCAAAAAGTCCCAAAACTTCATAATTTAGCATGTCAAAAAAATGGCCACAAACGCCATAGCATAGTATGTCGAAAATGTCAAATTTTGACCTGTCTTAAGAATGGCTGAAACCCACATATTATGGTTTGTAGAGAGGCGTCATAGTGTATAAAGTAGGAATAGAGGCCCAAAAAGTTTGAAAACTTCAAAATTTAGCATGTCAAAAAAAATGGCCACAAATGCCATAGTATAGTATGTCGAAAAATGTCAAATTTTGATCTGTTATAAAATTGGCT
>NW_024689214.1:0-328 GCF_008729295.1 Plectropomus leopardus | reverse complement strand
TGTGTGTGTATGTGTGTGTGTGTGTGTGCATGTGTGTGTGTGTGTGTCTGTGTCTGTGTCTGTGTGTGTGTGCGCGTCCGTGCGTGCGTGTGTGTGCGCGCGCGCGTGTGTCCGTGTGCATGTGTGTGTTTGCGTGCGTGTGTGTCTGTGTGCATGTGTGTGTTTGCGTGCGCGTGCGCGCGTGTCTGTGTGCATGTGTGTGTTTGCGTGCGTGTGTATGTGTGTGTGTGCGTGTTTGTGTGCGTGTGCGTGTGCGTGTGCGTGTGTGTGTGTGTGTGTGTGTGTGTGTGTGTGTGTGTGTTTTCTGCTCACCTCCAGGAGCAGCACG
>NW_024689213.1:0-477 GCF_008729295.1 Plectropomus leopardus | reverse complement strand
GGAAGAGAGGAAATGCTTCTATCGTCACAAAAAGGGGCATGTCATTGCTAGTTGCCTGGCCTTAAAACACAAAGAGCAGCAGCAACTGTCTCTGGCCCGTGCAAAACCTGCCGACAACTGTGTTCAGACGGTGATGATCCTAAACCCCGCTTTAAGCCGTTTATGTTTAAGGATATGGTGTTACTCTCAGGTAAAGCAAACGATCAGCTTTTAATTCCGATTTTGTGTGACACAGCGTGTTCACAATTGTTTTCGCTAGGGTGCTTCTATTTCCTAAACGGTGAGTTTCTGGATGCAGTAGAGTTCTCAGAGGTGTGGATATGGGCAATGTTTTGCGTCCACTGCACTGCGTTCACATGCAGTCTCACCTCATCACTGGTGCACTGCACCGCACAGTGCGCAGTGGTGCAGCGCACTGTGCAGTGGCGCTCTGCAGGAAGCAGTGCCAGTTTTACATCAATATTCTAGAACTGTAAC
>NW_024689212.1:0-411 GCF_008729295.1 Plectropomus leopardus | reverse complement strand
TGTGTGTGTGTGTGTGTGTCTGCGTGTTAGTGTCTGTGTGTGTCTGAGTGTGTGTGTGTGTGTGTGTGTGTCTGCGTGTTAGTGTCTGTGTGTGTGAGTGTGTGTGTGTGTGTAACAGGTGCTCTGGTGGGCTGGACGCTCTGATATAATTTAGGAAACTTGATTGTGACGCTGCGTTCGCTCTGTTTGAAGGTTCAGACGCAGGTCGAGGAAATGTTCGTGAATATCTTCAGACTGAGATCAGCTTGTTAAAGTGTGTGTTGGCTTTCTGCCCTGTGTGTGTGTGTGTGTGTGTCTGTGTGTGTGTGTGTGTGTGTCTGTGTGTGTGTGTGTGTGTGTGTGTGTGTGTGTGTGTGTTTTTACGCCTCCTTCCATGGAAACTGCTGCTGTGTCTCACACGCCCACAAACTG
>NW_024689211.1:0-557 GCF_008729295.1 Plectropomus leopardus | reverse complement strand
ACACACACACACACACACACACACACACACACACACACACACACACAGACGAGGCTCTTGGACGGGCTCATTAACTCTGTAGTGCGTTGATTAGCTACTCAACAATCACGCTGTTATTATTGCCGCCATCAGGAGAGCCTCTCGCTCCGTCTCTTCCTCCTGAAAGTGAGCGATTTGTCGATGAAGGAGGCGCTCTCAGGATGCAAAAGGTTGCGCAAAAAAAACTCGGCGCTCGAGAGGAAAATGAATCGGCCCGGGAGAGATTCAGAGTGTGCATTTTAAACACTTAGACACGGCAGAGGTTGCTGGTTTGACTCCGGTGCTGCTGCAGTGTTTCAGTTTAATGCAGTGCAGCGTGTGGTGGTGTTGTGTTACTGATCAGTGCAGCGTGTGTGTGTGTGTGTGTGTGTGTGTGTTGACGTCAGGCAGAGTGACGTTAATGAAGTTAAACACAGTTCAGCTGTCAAATATCAGCAGCAGCCTCTGGCCTCAAACATCACGCTGAAGGAAACGTCACACACACACACACACACACACACACACACACACACACACAC
>NW_024689210.1:0-382 GCF_008729295.1 Plectropomus leopardus | reverse complement strand
AGTCGGACAGCAAAGAGACAAAGAGAGATAAAGCACACAAGCGTTGGCACATAGTTGATCAGGCAAAATCCCCCCCAGCTCCCTTTTTGTCTGTGCCACCCCCCTCTCTTTATCTCTCTCTTGTTCTCTTTCACACACACATTTTTCCCACCCCTTCTACTAGCCGGCCCCCCTTCGCTCCATCTCTCCTTCCCTCTTTATCTGTTTGAAACTCTGCTGTCCGCCTGCTCCCACCAACTACATTCCCTTCCTGTCCCCCTCGCCACTTTTTATTCACTCTTTTCATCAACACGTCCCCATCAATTGCTAAAACGGCACTGTCTGTGCAGGCGCATGCAGTCACACACACACACACACACACACACACACACACACACACACA
>NW_024689209.1:0-1067 GCF_008729295.1 Plectropomus leopardus | reverse complement strand
ATTATTATTTAAATAATCGCTGAGGTTTTCAGGTTATTGATCACTGATCGATCAGATTCCACCGTCTCTCTGACGATGGAACGTTGTGAGTTCAGATTATTGATCGATACTGATTATTGGTGATTGATGAGACGATGACGAGATTTGAAACCAAAAAAAACACGAAGCAGTTTGATAACGACATAAACACGGCAGCTGGGACGACTCAGTGACAGCAAAGTACTTCTTACCCGCAGTAAAAGTACAAAGTACAACAGTACCTGCTTTCAAATGTATTTAAAGTACCAGCAGTAAAAGTACAACAGCACTCGTGCAGAAATCTGAAGTAAAAAATGTTTTTATGCAGTAAAATATTGACTTTAACAGAGTATTTGTACATGCTGGCAGTAGTACTTTTAGTGCAAGATGTGAGTATTTCCTCCAACAGACATGTACACGTCTCAGTGTCCACTTTGGTTTGTCCCCCAGTTTGTGTCCATATTGTCTTTTTTGTTGTCCTGTCTTTGTGGTTGACCTCTGCAGTGTCCTCGTCTTAATCGTCCCTCTGTCCGTCTTTCAGGGACCCAGATTTCCACGTAATCTTCAGCTGAATGTGCAGACTTTAACAGAACCAGTCTGACCCAGTCTGAACTGGTCCCAGTCTGAACTGGTCCCAGTCTGAACTGGTCCCAGTCTGAACTGGTCCCAGTCTGAACAGTCTTCTCCGCGTTTAAAATATTCCGCTTCGTGTTTATTCTGGAAAATGTTTGACTTCATATTTTAACACATTTTTATAAATATTAAGACTTTTTCCTGAAATATTCCTTTTTTCTCTTTGTTGTTTTGATTTTGACTTTTTGTTTCTGATTTTTTTGTTTTGTATTTTTATTTGCATTTTTAATAACAGGTGACATCACAAAAAGTGACATCACTGAAAATGATTTACAAACTGTCCAATCAGCTGCGAGCTCAAACAACCACGACGTTTACACGAATCCGTTTATGTTCTCTGTCGTCTCGGCTGTTTGTCTGCTGTCCTGTCTGTGCTCAGGGTCACCTTTATGTCTCTGAAACACGCACACACACAC
>NW_024689208.1:0-382 GCF_008729295.1 Plectropomus leopardus | reverse complement strand
GTAATTCTTACCTGATTATCTTGATTAGGAATCAAATGACAACAAAAAACTGCCTGGAACTAATGTGAGGTGGTCAAAATATAAATAAGACCAAATTTTTCTATGGGTGTCAGTTTTTAAGCCATGATGAAGGCCAAAGTGTGTCCTACAACCGACTGTAAGGCTTGTTGTTTTCCAAGGAGTGACAGGCATCAGATAATAATGGTAAAAAACAGTCAATACAACACGTTTTTCAAAAATTTGTGTATCACTGCAACCACAAGAGGTCTTGAGCACACAGTCATAATTGCACATTAAATATTAGACTGCTTGGTCCGGTAGTTTGTGAGACAAATAGGCTACACACACACACACACACACACACACACACACACACACACAC
>NW_024689207.1:0-781 GCF_008729295.1 Plectropomus leopardus | reverse complement strand
CGGCTGGAGCCCAGAGGTCATAAAGAGGCTCTATCTTCTATGAATATGTAAGAAGGATCATGTCCCGGTCAGGCTGAAATCACAGAGCTGGGTGGTCTGCTTAGTATTCATACATAGGCGTGTGCAAAAACACACAAATTTACGCACATGCACAAACACACAAAAACACACCTTGTGCCTCCCTCACCAAACACCACAGGGGAAAACCTCAGAGAGTCTTGGCCTCTGTAGTCGTTGCAGAAGGATGGGATCAACCTCTGCTCTTTGTTTTTCCTGATTCTGCGTCTGATGTGTGTGTGTGTGTGTGTGTGTGTGTCTGCCTGTGCGTATCTTGGCCTCTGACCACAAATCTCTCTCTATCTCCCTCTCTGTCTCACTCTACCTTTCCTCTAAACACTGCATACAGTGTCTGGAATTGTGTAAAGTGGCGTTGAGGAGATGAAAGGCTCCCGGTGCTCTTCACGGTGGAACTGAGCAGAAAATAAGCAGCCGCTAAGTCCTCCTATAAACAAACGCACAGTGAAGTCAGGAAGCCATGCGTACGAGTACACCCGACTCTGCCGCCCCTGAGACATGCACGCGCATGCACACATTCCCAAACTATGAAACATCACACACACATACAGTAGGAGATATTATCTCACAGATACCTCTGTAAAGCCAAAGCCACAGCTCATTATGTACAGGCGTCTTATTAACCGTATTGTGCCCTGTATGCATAAACACACACACACACACACACACACACACACACACACACACACACACACACACACAGGGG
>NW_024689206.1:0-874 GCF_008729295.1 Plectropomus leopardus | reverse complement strand
TTTTTCAGAGTTAAATTGTATTTGTCTACTACTACCGTAGGAGACTTTTTTGTCATAATATCAGATTTTGCTTTTAACTTCATTATCAGCATAAATGCTCATAAAAAGAGCAAATGGACACACTGAGCCAGACAGCATCTACAAAAAAAACAAACAAAAAAGGTTTTTTTGGTCCTGTTTTATGATATATATATATTTTAATCTATTTATTTGGCCAACTCTGTTGTTTTTAAATGTGCTTCAAATATAAATTTAGATTTGATTAGTTTCTTGTAATTTTAAAAAATAATTATTTGAGTCCATTTCTTCAGTCATTTCTTTTTCCCATTTATTTCTTCTCATTTTTCTGAAAGAAGTTAAGCTTATTTGCTGAAGTTTTGATTAACCTGCAAACATGAACACGTCAACCAAACATTAAAAAAACATTAGTCTGCAGGTTTGATAGTTAACTAGCTGCTCACAACAGACAGCATAAACGTACCTGCAAATGTCACTTTGCTCCGGTTAAACGCTGCTGTCGTCCTCCCTTCAAAGGCAAAACTAAAACACACAGTCTGTTCAGGAAACGCAGCGACAGAACGAGTTGGCTCACTTCATGTCGTCTTCCCTGCAGGTGTCACACTCTGGCAGTGTGTGTGTGTGTGTGTGTGTGTGTGTGTGTGTGTGTGTGTGTGTGTGTGTGTGTGTGTGTGTGTCACCCGAGCTTCTCCACACTGCAATCCAACTCATTAAGTCATAATATGTTGCCACTTTGTCAGTGGACCTCCGCGTCTGCATATGACGCTCTAAGCATCCTGCTGCGTCTGCTCTTTACGTTCAGGGATGGTGCTACCGTGATGTCAACAAAAGCACATGGCGCTGCACGTGGTTATAT
>NW_024689205.1:0-977 GCF_008729295.1 Plectropomus leopardus | reverse complement strand
ATGTTGTTGACATAGTTGTTGTTCTTGCTCCATACTATTCCCTGTTAGAAACAACTGTTAAAATGTGCTTTAGCAATACTGTTTCACTATGGTCATGCCAATAAAGCCTCTTTGAATTGAGAATTGAATTGAAATTTTAGCTCACAGAACACGGCAGATGCTGGTCTACCGCCGCTACCACTCATTGGTCTGTTTGTGTTATTGTGTGAGAATCAACGTGGCGTCCGCAGCAGTATGTTGTTTAGCTTACAGCTAATTTGGAATATCAATAACACACAAATCTCAAAGAAAGCTTGGCTCAGTCACAAAGAGGCAAATTAGGCAGCCTAAGGGGATTATATGCAGCGACGTCATCATGCAGAAGCCTACGTCAGGTCACATCAGAAAATGTTTTTAGAAGGAATTAGGAGAATATCAACTTGACATTACCTTGACCAAAAATTTAATTAAATAACAAATGCTACTGGGAAGCTGCAGAATGATCTAAAAACCTCAACATAATGAAATGATTCATCCTTTTAACTGCAAATCACCAACTATTGGGTTGTGCTGTTATTAGCTGTTCCAGCAGTAAAACTCTCCTCCAGGAAGTCAATTTCACAAAGATCGAGCGGCCTGCCAGCAGTGAGCTGTAAAGTTGTCCCGCAGCAGATGGGCACTGCCTCCCATTGCTCAAGGTCGACTTTACAGTTTCATGTGTATCCGATTTTTATTAAGCCATGTATTTCATCTGAATTACTCACAATTATCAACTACCCGGTTTAGTTTAGTTGCAAAAAATGAAATATTGTCTTTTGCACTGCACTACACACTGTTAATGCCAGTTTTTTGAGATATCCACATTCACACACACAGACAGACAAACAGACAGACAGACAGACAGACAGACAGACAGACAGACAGACAGACAGACAGACAGACAGACAGACAGACAGACACACACACACACACACACACACACACACACACACACACAG
>NW_024689204.1:0-779 GCF_008729295.1 Plectropomus leopardus | reverse complement strand
TTTATGTGTAGCTACATTACTGTAATGTTGCAAATGGCGAAAATGGAGCTAATTTTAATAACTTAACATACTGCTGAGTAGGTTGTGACTGTTCCCCCAGGATCAATAAAGTTTCATCTTAAACTATGATATCACAATCAGAATTTATTTGTTGATTATATGTACATATTTCATCTGAATCCGCAAAAGAATTGAAATTGGGGTACAATATAGATAGTACAATATTTGCCTCTGAATTGTGATGGCGTAAGCATAATATATTGCAGAGTAATGTAATATAATGTAAGGTTATTTTATATTACATTGCCATGCCATGATCCTGCTTGATGCGACCTTCTACTGCCATTATCGTGCCTCCACTATCAATATACACATGGGACTCTTTGCAATACACACAATATCTGCACGTAACATCACATGCTATCACAGAGTGCATTTAATACATTTACCCCTACCACTATTGTAATACGACATGCTATTGTTACCGTTATTGCTCTGCATGTCTCCCCCTCTCTCTCCCTCTCTCTTCCCCTCTCTCTTTCTGTTTCTTTTTTGTCATTATTGTAATTAATTGTTATTTATGACATCTATTGCATGTCTATCCATCCTGGAAGAGGGATCCCTCCTCAGTCGCTCTTTCTGAGGTTTCTTCCATTTTTTCCCCCTGTTACAGGGTTTTTTGGAGGAGTTTTTTGCTTAGGACAGGGGGATGTCATATGCTGTAAAGCCCTCTGAGGCAAACTGTGTTTTGTGATAATGGGCTTTATAAATAAAATTGA
>NW_024689203.1:0-400 GCF_008729295.1 Plectropomus leopardus | reverse complement strand
CATAATTTGGCATGTCGAAAAAATGACCGAAAAAGCAATACTATGGCATGATGAACATCAATCAATATTCGATCAACATTTTAAGTTTTTTAAAGCCAAAGTATAGTACATCGAAAAACAGCATACATAGCCTACTGTACTCAAAGAAGTGACTGCTACAAATGCCCAAAAAAGTCACAGTATAGCATGTTGATAAAACAGTCCAAAAAGTCAATATTTTAAGTGTTTTATAGTCATGTGTACAGTATGTTGGTCAAAAAAAAAGTAGGGCTGCACCTAACAGTTATTTTTTTATCACTCGATTAATCTAACAACAGATATACCGAAAATAACATTTCAAAACTTGTCATTTATACATCAATATTTTATTCAATTATCTTCAATCAGGACAGAGTATACA
>NW_024689202.1:0-635 GCF_008729295.1 Plectropomus leopardus | reverse complement strand
TCCCTATCAAGTCGACATACCATATAAGCCGAATAAAAAAACTACATTATCATGTTTTGCTGTATCAACTTTTTTTTCAATCAAGCTGTTTGTTATTTCAGTTTTTATCGACTGAGTTCACTGATGTCATCAGTGCCGTTGATAGTGGTGTCCTGGAACTGGACTGAGATGTGTAATGTGACTGTACCGCAGCCTCTGATTGGCATGACCATTTCCTGACCTCTGACATCACAGGGGGCACGTGTTGTACCTGGTTTACAAACTTTGACTTTAGTTAGCAAAATTATCTTGAGGTACAACAGAAAGATTTCAGGGGAGCAGATCTCCTGTTAAATATATTCAACTATTTCCTCCACTATCTTGAATTTACAATTCAATGACTTTGATTTTTAAACGCAAGGTTAAGGCCTGCCCGCTCTCTCAGGCCAATGGTTAGCTCGTACTTCCATCCCTTTGTCTATCACTCTGTCCATCTATCTGTCTGTCTCTCTATTGGGGGACTGTGGCTCAGAGATAGAGCGGGTCGTCCTCTAATCGGAAGGTCAGCGGTCCCCAGCTCCTCTGGGCAACATGTCAAAGTATCCTTGGACAAGATTCTGAACCCCAAATGGAGTAGCAGGTGGCACCTTGTGTGT
>NW_024689201.1:0-401 GCF_008729295.1 Plectropomus leopardus | reverse complement strand
GATTCTGGCGTTAGGACGTTAACTGGCTGTTAAGGGAGCGTGCACCTTACAGGTTGGATACCGGACATCCAATCTCTCTCTCTCTCTCTCTCTCTCTCACACACACACACACACACACGTCCTATAGCGCGCCTACCCGGTAATAAAGTCATTAAAGCCGCAGTATGACTGGAGCCCCCCAAATTAACGGCGGATGTGTGCTGGTGACACAGACACCACATACCGCACAAAGACCCGTAATCAAGCTCAATTAGAGATTACCCGCTAATTACCGACACACACATGCAGGCACACACACCTCCTGACTCGAGGGGACACAGGCCACAATAAACCCCGACACTGAGACACAAAGGCTGGTGTGTATGTGTGTGTGTGTGTGTGTGTGTGTGTGTGTGTGTGTG
>NW_024689200.1:0-278 GCF_008729295.1 Plectropomus leopardus | reverse complement strand
ATTAAATAGCGTGCAAAGACACGCCATGGCATAGAAAGTTGCAAAAACAGTGAAAAACACCATAATATGACACGTCAAAAAAATGACCAAAAAAAAAAGCAAGGCTATAGTATGGCAAAAATGTCAAAAGTGACCCATCCCAAAAACAGCTGAAAATGAATGAAAACTGCATAAAATAGCGTGCAAAGACACGCCATGGCATAGAAAGTTGCAAAAACAGTGAAAAACACCATAATATGACACGTCAAAAAAATGACCAAAAAAAAAAGCAAGGCTAT
>NW_024689199.1:0-925 GCF_008729295.1 Plectropomus leopardus | reverse complement strand
TGGAAACAATGTCAAAATATTGTGATGTCCCCTGCTGTTTCTTAGCCCTGCCTGCAGGGTCCGCAAGTAACTTCTCTTAGGAATAGTTAATCAGTGCTTTCTGGGAGCACCTGGTCCCAGTACTATATTTCATAAGCTGAGTTAACGATTGTCTCTTTCTCTTCTCCAGCAGGCACCCCTCCCAGGTGATGTGGACCTTCTGTTGCTTTTTGTAAACCATACAACATCCTACACATCATATAACCACTCACACAACACATCTTACATTCCTGACCTACTGATGATCACATCTCATTCAATTTGTTGTTGATTATGTGATAATTCAACTTAATTTGTAAAATAAACTGCTTTGACTATTGAGTTGTATTGGTGCGTCTCTCTGCTTTGTCATGGCCCAAGAGCTGGGTTATGACAGTATGACACGTCCGAAAAAATGCCTAAATCAATAGTAAACCACAGAAAATAGCATGCCGATACATGCCATACCAAAGGACATCGAAAAGATGACAAAAAACCCCCATAAAATAGCATGTCTAAAAATCCACCAAAAATGCAAGGCTATAGTATGGCAAAAATGTCAAAATTTGACATGTCAAAAAAACTGCTGAAAACCCCATTAAACTGCATGAAATACCATGCCGACACACACCACATAAAAGGATATTGCAAAAATGGTGTAAAACACCATAAACTAGCATGTTGAAAAATCCTCAAAAAATGCAAGGCTATAGTATGGTAGAAATGTCAAAATATGACATGTCCAAAAAACGGTGGAAAATGATTTTAAACAGCATTGAATAGCATGCTGAAAAACGCCACATCATAGAAAGTTGCAAAAACGGCCAAAAACACAATAATACAGCAAGTTGAAAAAATGACCCGAAAAGCAAGGCTATAGTATGGCAAAAATGTCAAAAAAGGACAC
>NW_024689198.1:0-1009 GCF_008729295.1 Plectropomus leopardus | reverse complement strand
TGCAGAAACATTGAGTCCAAATGAGAGCGCAGAGACACTGAGTCCACATGCAGAGAAACTGAGTCCATGCGAGACCACAGAGACACTGAGTCCACTTAAGACCACAGAGACACTGAGTCCATGTTAGACTGCAGAGACACTAAGTCCAGGTGAGACCACAGAGACAATGAGTCCACTTAAGACCACAGAGACACTGAGTCCATGTTAGACTGCAGAGACAGAGTCCACATGCAGAGAAACTGAGTCCATGCAAGACCGCAGAGACAATGAGTCCACTTAAGACCACAGAGACACTGAGTCCATGTGCAGAGACACTGAGTCCACGTGAGACCACAGAGACACTGAGCCCATGTGCAGAGACATTAAAGTACTTTTCCGTCTTACAGAAACAGGAAGTAGAAAACCAGCTGAAGATTCGACCTTTGACCCTGGAAAGAGGACATCATGAGGTCATGGACGTCACAGAGACGCTGAGCTCCACCCACAGGTGATGATGTCATCAGACCTTTAAAATCAATAAGATTCTGATTAATAACAAAATACACAGAAATAATAAAATAGTAGTTGATGTTTTAATTTACAGGATGTTGGACAGAAACACAGAGGCTTCAGAATAAAATGCAACCATCCTTTATCAGCATTTTATTTTGAAACTACTCAACTTTCACTAACCCTTTGAAACCTGATAGAAGTGGCTACGTTTCTTTCTAAAACTGGTAGAAAGCAACGAGCAACGGAAGAGGACTTGACCCAAATATTAGCAAGAAATTGGTGAAAAGAAAATTATCCACGAATCAGTAAAAACAAACAAACAAAAAAGTAAGAAAACACAAATGTAAATGAAACGAAAATGTGCTTAAAGATATAATAATCTCAGAACACAATTCTTCATATAATAACTATAAACAGAGTTTTGCCGAGCTTGGTCTTTTTTCCAAAGATATTTTTCCCTTTTTAAAACAAATATCTTTAATATTTAATAACTTCTTTCAGTTTGTGGAACATTTCT
>NW_024689197.1:0-596 GCF_008729295.1 Plectropomus leopardus | reverse complement strand
ATAGTGTGCCAAGACACGCCATAGCATAGAATGTTTCAAAAAACGCCGAAAACACCAGAATTCAGCATGTCGGTAAAAAATGACCCAAAAAAGCAAGGCTATACTATGGCAAAAATGTCCAAATATGACATTTCCAAAAAACTGCTAAAAACTGATGAAAACTATGTTAAATACTGTGCCAAGACACGCCATCGCAAATGATGCTGCAAAAAACGCCCAAAACACCCGAATTCAGCATGTCGGAAAAAATTACCAAAAAAGCAAGGCTATAGTACGGCAAAAATGGCAAAAACGGACATTTTCAAAAAACTGCTAAAAACTGCTTAAACCTACATTAAATAGTGTCCCAAGACACGCCATAGCATAAAATGTTGCAGAAAACGCCAAAAACATCCAAATTTGGCATGTCAAAAAAATGACCCAAAAAAGCAAGGCTATAGTATGGCAAAAATGGAAAAAATGACATTTCCAAAAAACTGATGAAAACTGATAAAAACAACATTAAATAGCGTGCAGAGACACGCCATAGCATAAAATGTTGCAAGAAAGAAACGCCAAAAACACCTGAATTCGGCATGTCGAAAAAATGACCAAAA
>NW_024689196.1:0-900 GCF_008729295.1 Plectropomus leopardus | reverse complement strand
CACAATAAGGGATGGACAACAAAAACACAAAAAAACACAATTCCTCCAGCTACTGATACTAGCTTCTATTCCCCAGCACGGAAGAGAGGGTGGAGAGGGAAACAATGGCAAAAATCAAGTGAGAACTTGTCAGACAAAAAGAGTGTGCAGTGGTATCATAAATAGTTGTCACACTTGACTTTTAGGGTGAAAATAAATATCTATAATAACAGAACAAAAGTTTGCAAGTAATTACTTAAATCCAAATGTTGCTCCGACAGTTTGCTCCTGTTGTGCATTGTTCTTATGCCCTCCACTGATGAACTGTCTAAGAACTGATTTGGTGGAAAAGGGGCAACTGTGAATCAGTTTATTTTTATTGCAAATTGCAAAAATGGCTGAAGGACCACCCAGCACCCTATCGTACAGCTGTAAGTGGACTATCAAAATATGCCTCCAAAGCTGGAAGCCTCATAGAAGAGACCTGCTAAACATGTTGTTTTATGTTTTATGGCTCACTTTTTGCAATTCTTACAAATAACAGCCTTACTTTGAAATTGGGAAATATGGAAATCCAGATAACTAACAGAGGAGAAATGCTGATGGACACCGGCTCATTTTTCTCTGTAAAGCCTTGAGTCAGACAGCAAAGCAGCTCGACACAACAGCTGCTTCATAAGAGTGATGAAAATACATGTCTGCGCGCATTTTCAAAAATGTTATTACTCTCACATTACTTCGTACACACACACACACAACTGATTGACAAAGACTCACTTGGCATAGGCCTTCTCCAGCAGGGAGCTCCAGAACTCGTGTTTTACTGGGGAGTTGAGGTAAAGAAGATTGTTATGCAGAGTTGGCAAAAAGTCATCTATCCTCACCTCCTCCCACTCCCCGTACTGCCAGAACTGCAGAGAG
>NW_024689195.1:0-865 GCF_008729295.1 Plectropomus leopardus | reverse complement strand
GAGCACCTGCCCCTTTTCCTCTCGATGCCCAAAGTGCCCTTTTGTCGAGTATGTGTGTGTGTATGTGGTTGCCCTCGGTCGGTCACATGATCCACGTAAACGTGCCCACACTTCGTCACTCACCGCCCAGACGTGCCCGGACGTGCCCGGACGTGCCCAGTGGAGCCCTGTTCCTTTGCGCTGCTAATTATTTAACAGCTGATAGCCCAATGATTCCGGTGAGTAGGATGTGCAGCGATATTTGTTGGTGCACATCTGGTGTATTCTTTCATTGAAAGATGACTGACGAAGTAAAGTGAGCATGAGCAAGTGAGTGTGTGCAACTGAGGGATCTTCACGAGGGTTTTGGACTGGATGTGTGCACAAGTGGAGATCACACGGAGCTTCCCCCTCACGTCACAACTAAAGGACGGTTCGACCCAGTGGCGTGCACGGGGGGGGGGGGCAACCGCCCCCCCTCGTTGCCCAATTGTTGAAAAACGCGTGCTAAAGTGCCCCCTGGGAGCCAAAACGCGCATTAAAGTGCCCTCTTGGGAGCCAAAACGCGCGCTAAAGTGCCCTCTTGGACGCCAAAACGTGTGCTAAAGTGCCCCTTGGGAGCCAAAACGCGCGCTAAAGTGCCCTCTTGGAAGCCAAAATACGTGCTAAAGTGCCCCCTGGGAGCCAAAACGCGCATTAAAGTGCTCTCTTGGGAGCCAAAACATGTCTAAAGTGCCCTCTTCAGTGGCGAGGACACGCTATATGTGCCCTTTTTTTCCTTTTCGCCCCTGCCCTTCAAAAAGTCAAGTCAAGTCAAGTCAGTTTTATTTATATAGCCCATTATCACAAAACATGGTTTGCCTCAGAGGGCTTTACAGTGTACGAC
>NW_024689194.1:0-738 GCF_008729295.1 Plectropomus leopardus | reverse complement strand
AGGGGTTCTTTTTCATGAGTTTTTCCTTGAGTGATGAGAGAGTCTAACGGCAAAGAGATGTCGTACACTGTAAAGCTCTCTGAGGCAAAACATGTTTTGTGATAATTTGCTCTATGAATAAAATGACTTGACTAAACTTGACTAAACTTGACTTAACTTGAAATAACCGCAAAACAGCAAAAACTAGAGTGCCGAGAAAAGCCATAGCATAGTTTATTGCTTAAAACAGCTAAAAACACCATAATAATGCATGTTGAAAAAATGACCGAAAAGGCAAGGCTATAGTAAGGCAAAAAAATAATAATATGACATGTCTCAAAAACAGCTGAAAACACTTGAAAACAGCAAAGACTAGCGTGCCGAAACACGCCATAACATAGTTTGTTACAAAAACGGCCCAAAAAACCATGATATAGCATGTTGGAAAAATGACTGAAAAGGCAAAAATGTCAAAATATGACATGTCCCAAAAACACTTAAAAACACCTCAGAACAGCATAAAATAGTGTGCTGAGACACGCTACAGCATATTTTATTGCAAAAACGGTCCAAAACACCATGATATAGCATGTTGAAAAAATGACCAAAAAGGCAAGGCTATAGTAAGGCAAAAATGTCAAAATATGACATGTCCCAAAAACAGCTCAAAACACCTCAAAACAACATAAAATACCGTGCTTAGAAACGCCAGGGCATAGTTTGTTGCAAAAATGGCCCAAAACAGCAAAATAATGCATG
>NW_024689193.1:0-344 GCF_008729295.1 Plectropomus leopardus | reverse complement strand
GAAAAAATGTCAAAATATGACATGTTCCACAAAGAACTGAAAACCACATTAATATACATCAAATAACCTGTCGAGACATGCCATTGCAAAGAAAGTTGTAAATATGGCCAAAAACACCAAAATTTGGCATGTCCAAAAAATGACCGAAGATGCAAGGCTATAGTATGGCAAAAATGTCAAAATATGACATGTCACAAAAAGAGCTGAAAACGACATTAAAACTCCTTAAATAGCCTGTGAACACATGGCATTGTAAAGAAAGTTGTAAAAAGGGCCAAAAACGCCATAATTTGGCAGGTCCAAAAAATGACCGAAGATGCAAGGCTATAGTATGGCGACAATGT
>NW_024689192.1:0-335 GCF_008729295.1 Plectropomus leopardus | reverse complement strand
GTATGGCAAAAATGTCAAAATATGACATGTCCCAAAAACAGATGAAAACCACCTTAAATCACATAAAATAGCCCGCCAAGACACGCCATTGCAACAAAAGTTGCAAAAAGGGCCAAAAACACCATAATTTGGCATGTGAAAAAAAATGACCGAAAAAGCAAGGCTATAGTATGGCAAAAATGTGAAAAATATGACATGTCCCAAAAAACAGCTGAAAACCACCTTAAACCACATAAAATAGCCTGCCGAGTTGCGCCATTGCAAAGAAAGTTGCAAAAAGGTCCAAAAAACACCATAATTTGGCATGTGGAAAAAATGAAGGAAAAAGCAAGGCT
>NW_024689191.1:0-884 GCF_008729295.1 Plectropomus leopardus | reverse complement strand
GTTGCAAAAACGGCCAAAAACACCACAATATAGCATGTTAAAAAAAAATGACCCAAAATGCAAGGCTACTGTAAGGAAAACATGTCAAAATTTGACCCATACAAAAAACACCTGAAAACAGTTGAGAACCACCTAAAATAGCGTGCCAATACATGCCATAGGATAGAAAGTTGCAAAAACAGCCAAAAACACCATGATATGACATGTCGAAAAAATGACCCAAAATGCAAAGCTATAGTAAGGCAAAAATGTCAAAATTTGACCCGTCCCAAAAACAGCTGAAAACAGTTGAAAACCACCTAAAATAGTGTACCAAGTCATGCCGTCGCACATATTGTTGCAAAAACAGCCAAAAACACCATGATATAACATTTCGAAAAGATTTCGAAAAATTTGACCTGTCCCAAAAACAACTGAAAACCACTTAAAACAGCATGCCAGGACACGCCATAGCACATTAAGTTGCAAACACGGCCAAAAACACCATAATATAGCGTGTCGAAAAAATGACCCAAAATACAAGGCTATAGTAAGGCAAAAATGTCAAAATTTGACACGTCCCAAAAACAGCTGAAAATTGTTGAAAACCACCTAAAACAATGTGCCAAGACATGCCATAGGATAGAAAGTTGCAAAAATGGCCAAAAACACCACAATATAGCATGTAAAATAAAATGACCCAAATTGCAAGGCTATAGTAAGGCAAAAATGTCAAAATTTGACCCGTCCCAAAAACAGCTGAAAACAGTTGAAAACCAGCTAAAATGGGGTGCCAAGAAATGCCATAGCATAGAAAGTTGCATAAACAGCCAAAAACACCATAATATAGCATGTCGAAAAAGTGACCCAAAATGCAAGGCTATAGTAAGGCAAAAATGTCAAAA
>NW_024689190.1:0-725 GCF_008729295.1 Plectropomus leopardus | reverse complement strand
GAATTGATTTTCCCTGTGTCCATGTTGGGCTCAGTGCTCAAATGAGAGTTTGATTTTCACAAAACACACAGCCCAGTAGAGCAGATTTTGGATTTGGAGCCTCCTTAAATGCATGCATGAATCGTTTAAAAGGAATGCACGAAGAATGCTGATTTGATTGATCGGTGTGGTGGATTATTGATGACTGTCTGAAGCATGTTTTAAGCATCTGGCATAGTTTTCTTGTATCACTCTGGCATGAAGTGAGACCTGGAAATATCTGCGGTTTGGAAATCAATCTGAAATTGCAGGCATGCATTGGTCGAAGGTGTTTGAAAGTGTGTGTGATTTTTAGTTATTGGGCCAAAATAAGCAAAATGGTAATTTTAACAAATGTAAAAGTTAAAAATGACACGTTTCAGGCCAAAACAGGACTTTCAAGTCACATAAATGTAGTCAAGTCATATTTTTATAAACGTTTTCTTTATTGTGTGCCAGCGCAGTGATGATTTTATATGAGGTGTGGTGCTGAATTTGATCTTGAGATGTTTGAGTTCTCAGAGTTTGTTTGTTTTTGTTCTTTCTGTCTTTCTGTGATTCAGATAAATTAAATAAGGAATCAGTGCGGCTGATAGAAACAGGACTTTTCTCCTTGTGTCTGGATTCTCCGGTCATGAGGATATCAGACGAAAAGTATGAACACGCACACACACACACACACACACACACACACACACACACACACA
>NW_024689189.1:0-679 GCF_008729295.1 Plectropomus leopardus | reverse complement strand
TTAAATATTATATTATTTCAAATATAAATGTTGTTTTTTGGACATTTTTCATTCTTTTGTGTTCTTTTTTCTTTGTTTTTTTTCTTCTTATAATTTTCATGTTATTTTTTGTTTACTTTTTACAATTTTTGGCTAATTTTTGGATTTTTATCTTAATTTGCTCTTTGCCTTCTTTCCACGTTTTCTGAAAGAAATCAAGCCAGTTTGCTCATGTTTTAAAAGGTTAAACCTAACCAAATGTTAACCACAGCTTTGTTGAAATGTGAAGTCTCAAAATATCTGCCACATATTCATTTAAAAATGTAACATACCTGAGGTTTGCAGAAATGTCTACATTTATTCCTGCGATTATTCTTGTAAATATAAAACAGAGCGGCAGGAGCCAGTCCACGTAGGTGCCAGGTCATGCTGCTGGACACTGCCAAGGTGCCCTTTAGCAAGGCTCCGACTGCTAAAAGCACTTTTCCACTTGTACACTCTTGAAGTAAAGATCATCATCAAATATTGAATATGACAAAACATTCCCAAAGCTGTTAGTAAACGGGCCGTTTGAAAACAGATTCTTCTGTTAAGCTTCTCTGTTTACATGAAACTGTTTTTAAATGTTCGCTGTTAAGTGTACCAACACTTTATATACACACACACACACACACACACACACACACACACACACACACAC
>NW_024689188.1:0-346 GCF_008729295.1 Plectropomus leopardus | reverse complement strand
GGCATCTAATTAGGATGCCTCCAGGACGCCTCCCTGGTGAGGTGTTCAGGGCACGTCCCACCGGTAGGAGGCCCGGGGGAAGACCCAGGACACGCTGGAGAGACTTACGTCTCACAGCTGGCCTGGGAACGCCTCGGGGTCCCCCGGGAAGAGCTGGACGAAGTGGCCAGGGAGAGGGAAGTCTGGGTTTCCCTGCTTAGGCTGCTGCCCCCGCAACCCGACCCCAGATAAGCAGAAGAAAATGGATGGATGGATGGACAACCAAAAACACCATAAAATTGCATGTTGAAAAAATGACAAAAAAGGCAAGGCTATAGTAAGGCAAAAATGTAAAAATATGACATGT
>NW_024689187.1:0-1050 GCF_008729295.1 Plectropomus leopardus | reverse complement strand
TCTCCTGCTGAAAATGAACTAAACTAAAAACACACACACACACACACACACACACACACACACTCAATCCATTTATCTGTTTCTGTCAAACACACACACATACATCATATGTTCTGGATCCTGGATGTTTCTGTTTCAAATTGATGTTCATATTTCATATGTTCTGTTGTGTTCTCTTTTGTTGTTTAAGTTTACAAAGTTGTTGTAGTTTGCACAATAAATGTTCACACTGATGAATCAGATGATGATTTAAAACTTATTTCACAAACACACACACACAAATCACTCTTAGGGTCACCTGGTAGTCACATGGTTCCATAATATAATGTAATCTAATGGCAAAAATACAAGAATTTCATGCATCAGCCTACAATGGGAAAACAGCTGAATCTGGTGGAATACAGTAAAATGTCAAATATCACTACTTTTCTTCAAAATGAAATGCTGACATTACAGAATGCATGATTTTATACTGTAATGGCAGTGAGATTAAAAAATGTGTTTATAATGGAAGTCAATGAGCCATTTTTGGCCACGAAGGTGTCCAGAGGGAGTATCTGGTGCTACAGAAAAAATACTAATGCAATCAAATCAATTTTGTTGGTAATCTTTGACACATCCAAGACTCTAATCACCACCAAAGTCCCATCCCCCTACTATTTATTATATGGGAAAAAATTAATTTTCTGTGCTTTTTTTGTAATAAATCATTAGTAATTCAAACAATTAAACTGGCATTTAAAGGGTAAAAATCCTGAAAATGATTGAATGTTTGGTAGTTTTGAGCAAGTCTTAAGTTGTTTAAGTGATTTCTGAAAAAAAAGCAGAAAAAAATATTGATGTATGATGATTTAATAGCATTTTTTCTGTGCGTGTCACGTGCCACAAAGGTGTCCAGAGGGTAGTAAATTTGAGGAGAGCACAAGGGTTAAATAAAAACGGAGAGAAACACTACAAAACAGTCATTTTTTTATGTTAAAGGAATAATGCAAAGAAAAAAATTACTTCTTTGTTCAAAAGAAAAGACAGGGACACTGAAGATGGGTTACC
>NW_024689186.1:0-619 GCF_008729295.1 Plectropomus leopardus | reverse complement strand
TGCCAAGACACGCCATAGCATAGAATTTTGCAAAAATGGCCAAAAACACCATAAAAATGCATGTTAAAATAAATGCCGAAAAATGCAAGACTATACTATGGCAAAAATGGCAAAATATGACATGTCCCAAAAACAGCTGAAAACACTTCAAGACAGCAAAAAACAGCGTGCCAAGACACACCATAGCATTGAATGTTGCAAAAACGGCCAAAAACATCAAAATTATGCATGTTGAAAAAATGAAAAAACAGGCAAGACTATACTATGACAAAAATGTCAAAATATGACATGTCCCAAAAACATCTGAAAACACCTCAAAACAGCAAAAAACAGCGTGCCAAGATAAACCAAAGACCAAAATGTTGCAAAAATGGTATGGCCAAAAATGTCCAAATATGACATGTCCAAAAAACAGCTGAAAACCACAAAATTTACCATGCTGAGACATGGCATAGCATAGGATGTTGCAAAAACAGCCAAAAACACCATAAAATAGCACTTCAACAAAATGACCGAAATTGCCATATGTATGGTGTAAAATGTTAAAATATGACATGTCCAAGAAACAGCTTCAAACACCTCAGCACCTTTGTGGTTTTCAGCTGTTTTTGGGACATGT
>NW_024689185.1:0-945 GCF_008729295.1 Plectropomus leopardus | reverse complement strand
TAGACATATAATTACCTGGGTGTGGTGCGACAACAATATGGGTTAAGAATGAAATACAGTGAAAACTATTCTAGAGCCCAGCTCCCTCGTACAGGACTTAACATGAAGTACAGAGTTAACAATCAGGAGTTTACATCGATCACGCCAGCAGCAACACCAAGGTGAACTGCTCATGGGTAAGAACAGCCGCCCCCTGGCAAAGACACAGCAGACTTAAATAGACAACATAAAACACATGATTGGAGGAAGCTCTTATCGAAACGGAGGAAGGCAGGACCACTGGCACCACCCGATTGGTTGGTAGGAAGGCGTGCAGCAGGAGGAGGAGAAACGAGCCACAGGCAAAGAAACACCCCAGGGTACAGAAGGAAGGAATTCCCGATGACATGGAGTACATCCGATGACGTCATCAGTCACGCTGCCTGAATAATGAGACTGCCACAACCCCCAGACAACAAGCAAAAAAAAAACACCAGCACCCGTAACGGTCAAGATTTAGCATGTCAAAAAAATGGTCAAAAAGGCAATACTATAGTATGTCGAAAAAAGTCAAATTTTGACCCCCCTAAAAATAGCTGAAAAGGACCTAGAATAGCTTGTAGAGACGCACCATACCGCACAAAGTGGAAATAAAGGTCAAAACAGGCCAAGAAACCTCAAAATTTAGCATGTCAAAAAAATGGCCAAAATGGCAATAGGATAGTATGTCGAAAAAAGTCAAATTTTGACTGCTCTTAAAAATGGCTGAAAACGACCTAGAATAGCTTGGAGAAACGCGCCATAGCATACAAAGTGTAAATAAAGGCCAAAACAGGCAACAAAAACTCAAAATTTAGCATGTCAAAAAAATGGCCAAAAAGGCAATAGTATAGTATGTCGAAAAAAGTCAAATTTTGACCCCTCTGAAAAATGGCTGAAAACGACCTAGAATATCTTTTAGAGATG
>NW_024689184.1:0-711 GCF_008729295.1 Plectropomus leopardus | reverse complement strand
TGTTTCTTCTTTATAATTTTGGAGATTTTTTTTTTCTTTAAAAATGTTTGGTGATTTTTCTCTTAAAAGTTTTGGGCGATTTAATAAAATGGTGATTTTTTTTCTTTCAAATATTACAGATTTTTTTTTCTTAAATTTTTGGATGATTTTTAATTAAAACTTGCCTTCCAAACGCCCACGAGTTTGAAAGGCATGTTTTCTTTGAAAATGACAGCATTTACCACAGGCAGAAACTGAAAAAACAAATGTTATTGTTGGATTTTCAAACTTCTGACTGTCCTTGAACACATCATGTGTTATTACTCAGGTTTTTGAAGGTTAAGGTATATTTAGTTTTACAAAACTTGGTATGATGGTATGAACTCTGCCTGTAAGATTTTTTTTTTTACTGATTGTGATGATCAGAAATGTTTTTAAGCTTCTTGTTTTTTAAAGATTTTTTTATTTTTGAAGCCGGCTCTGCAGCGGTTCATGGACTCTGTGTGTTCACTTACCTGGGAATGTTTAGAAACACAATGCACTGAAACTTCAGCTCCTGGATTTTGGGAGTCAGATCAGTCCCGTCACACTGAGAGACAGAGACAGAGACAGAGACAGAGACAGAGACAGAGACAGAAATTCACAAAATGATAATAAAAGTCCTCATGTATGAACCAAACATCTGATTTTCACTCTCAGATCCTTCGCCGGCTTTTCGCCCGTCACGTCAGG
>NW_024689183.1:0-280 GCF_008729295.1 Plectropomus leopardus | reverse complement strand
CCCCCACCCCCACCTCCAACCCCTCCTCCCTCATCATTTGTCTGTTTTCTTTTGGATTTGATTAGGCTGTTGAGAAATGACTTGGGATTATTAAAAATAAATAGTAACACCTATATTGGGTTCATGAATATTTAAGCTCTTTTATGTCCTGGAGTGCCTCAAACTGCTTACAAACTCTTCCAAATAAGCTTCACTTATATGTATTTTATTTTTTAAATATTTCTTTATTTCTTTTTTTTTTCCAATGGTTTGGTCACACACTCATGGTAAATGCACTGTA
>NW_024689182.1:0-544 GCF_008729295.1 Plectropomus leopardus | reverse complement strand
AACTTGCAAGCTAAAGACATTTACATGCCGATGATGCTATCTTAGTGCTATCGTTACTGGGATTAGAAGTTGGCCAGTGCTAAGTTATTTTAGTTATTTAGCACTGAACTGCATGATATGAAACATATAACGTTACCAAAAACACAATGCACTGTCCCTATATGTTCATCACCACAGCATTAACAATCATGCCACATTTGGGATGAGTTAACGTTTACCAATAACTTTGTGATAGCACGGAAGGAGTGAGAAGGTTGATATGGAGAAATAAACCCCGACATGGTGAATTATCCCGCTTATTACAAAATGTTTACAGAAGCGGATTAGGGCCATTTATGATGGAGAAAAAAATTTTGGGCACAGTTGGAGGAATCACGGATCGATTACTCACCCTGCGACCTGACTGTGACCTCAGTGACGTCATTTCAGCAATTTTCAATTCATACCCGTAAACTTGGATTTGTGTTCACAGTAAAGACTTTGTAGTAGTAGAAACATGAGTTGTATTCATAAGACTTTGCACTCACAGATTTTACACTCATAC
>NW_024689181.1:0-978 GCF_008729295.1 Plectropomus leopardus | reverse complement strand
TCAGGTTTGAAGTTTAAGGTTTAAGGTGCCAGGTTCAGGTTCAGGTGTGTGTACCTGCGTATCCGGGCCATGGTGGTCTCAGCCACGAGCACAGACTCCTCGTCGGGCAGCAGCTGGATCCCGTTTGGGAATCGGAGGTTCTCCATCAGCACCGTCAGCTCGCGGCTCTCCGTGTCGAACTCCAACACTCTGAATTAAAAAAATAAAACAAATAAACAAATACTTTAAAAGTCATTGTTGATTTCTTGTTTTTTCAGTTTTAAGGGGCGTTAAAGTATCTGAACGCTCCATATATGGTCCTGGAAATACTCGTTATACTGGCAGCAGGTACACGCGGAGGAAGCGCTCTGTCAAATTAAAACAGGAAGTTCCTTCCGGTGTAAAACACAGACAATAAAAGCCTCGTTCTGATGACCGTCTCTCGCTCTGAGCGGCGGCGCCGTCTGCGTACCGTCCGTCCGCCGTGGCCTCCATGATGAGCTGCAGGTAGTCTCTGCGCTGCCACCTGCTGCTGGAGTCCGTGAAGTACAGCTTCTTCCCGTCCTGCGTCACCGCCACGTCATTAATGAACGACAGCTTCCTGCCCGCCACCACCTGACCGCCCGCCACCAGCCGGGTCGCCTCACCTGCAGAGAGACGGCGCAGAGACTCAGAGACTCGGAGAGACGGTGCAGAGACTCACAGAGACAACACAGACACGCAGAGACTCAGAGAGACAGACAACAAAGAGTCTTGTAGAGACTTTATAGGACTATGTGAGACTCTGAGAGACTGTAGGGGACTCTGCTGGACTGTGCTGGACTCTGACCTGTGGTGGGGTTGACCTCAAACACTCCCAGGTAAGCATCGGCTACAAACAGAGTCCCGTTGGGTCCAACTCTGATCCCCAGAGGTCTCCCACAGCTGGACTCGTCGTCTCTGGAGCCTGCAGGAGACACACACACACACACACACACACACACACACACACACACACAC
>NW_024689180.1:0-833 GCF_008729295.1 Plectropomus leopardus | reverse complement strand
TTCTAACAAAAACAAGTGCGTACACACACACACACACACACACACACTGATCCTCCAGTCCGCCCACGCTCTCCCCAGATCACGCTACTCATTTCATCTTTGATTCCCTTTGCGGAGATGATGAGTTGGAAACACGAAAGGAATCAAGTGAACTGAGGAGAGAGCCATTCTATCGCTCCATCTCCCTCTCCGTCCTCCTGTCTCTGCACTTCCCCCATCTCTGTTTGTTTCTCATCCTCTCACCGCTGCTTCCACTAAATCTGTCCTCTTTTCTCTCACTCCCTTGTTCTTCATGTTTCAGTGATTATCTCGTTTTCCACCTCTCTCTGCGTCTTTTATCGCCTCGCCTCTCCTCACATACCTCCTCTTTTCTCTGTTCATCTTTTACTCCACTTTTCCATGTTTTATCTCTTTACCTCCCCCCTCATTTCTCTCTCTCTCTCTCTCTCTCTCTCCTTCTTTTTCTCTTTATTTCTTTTTTTCCTTCTTGTTCTCTCCACCCCTTCCCTTGGGGATCTGGCGGATAGTGGATGTTGCCACTTGGGAATGACGAGGGCGGCGAAGCGGTGGATTAAACACTGAACGATCCATAGAATGCCTCGAGTGTCTTGCACATGAACACACACACACACACACACACACACACACACACACACACAACACACGCGCAAACACACACACACAGACACCACACACTTTTACCACAACACACGTCACGTCACAGTTACTTCTGTCTTCAAGGTCTATTCTTAGAAACGAGAATATCCTCTTTCCCTTCTCTCTCTCTCTCACACACACACACACACACACACACACACACACACACACACACA
>NW_024689179.1:0-630 GCF_008729295.1 Plectropomus leopardus | reverse complement strand
CACACACACACACACACACACACACACACACACACACACATGCCAGGAGAACAGCACATGCCAACACACACTCGCAGACATGCAGCCCTGAGAATGACACGGATACACACTGACACAATATTACACACAGACACAAACACACAACATGTTCATGTGGTGCAGCTAAAGACACACACACACACACACACACACACACACATACACACACTGTCATGAGCATGAGCAAAAACACACAAGCATTCAAAATATGTACACACACACACTCTTCATGTGCATCAAACCCGCTCACTCATAAAACACAACGCTGCGACTGCGGAGACGCACCGATTTATCGACCGCACATCGATATCGGACGATACGAACAAGCAGATATTTGTCTGGCTGCGTTCTCAGCTGACGCCGTCCAGACGTGTTTCACACGGACGCCAAAAACGGCTTTTGGCATCAGAATCTGCCGGCAGAAACACTGCAGAATCAGCAGTATTTGACGACTGCGGAGTTTGACGAGCAGCGTCGGGATTTGACGAGAACACGTTGCGACAAATGAAACTTCCTCTGTGTGCTTCTTTTTGATCTCTTTCTCACTCACACACACACACACACACACACACACACACACACACACACACA
>NW_024689178.1:0-409 GCF_008729295.1 Plectropomus leopardus | reverse complement strand
GTCTATAGATAGGATGAGTATATCAGCTATTGGTGATTGTTTTAGAGTATTGGGTTTCCCACACTTATTTATTAGTGGTAGGACCACAGTTAAAACATCTGCCACCATAAATACATTTTCGAGCAATAAAGTAATAACCATACTCTGTGAGTGCTGAGTGTACTGTGAAAAATGTGCTGGTCTTAAAGTTTGCATTCACTCACTCTGCTTTGCATTTCATCTATTGATCAATGATTAGGGCCATGACTCAAACTGCTGCTAAGTGGTATGAATAACTTGTGATGAGTATCACCTGGGCTGCAGGTTTACAGACCCACAAAAATGTCAGAATTTGGAGAGATATGAGAAAAACAAAAAGGGACACGCACACACACACACACACACACACACACACACACACACACACACA
>NW_024689176.1:0-1292 GCF_008729295.1 Plectropomus leopardus | reverse complement strand
ATGTCTTTGTTGCTGGAAAATTTCAGTACTTACTAACACATGCTCTCTTTTCTACAGTATGTCCGGCACTTTGGGATACTGCCCGGATTTTTGGGACATTTCTTGGATTTTAGGACATTTCTAGGAATGTAGGACATTTCCTGGATTTATGGACATTTCTTGGAATTTAGGAAGTTTGTAGGACTTTAGGACATTTCCTGGATTTATGGACATTTCTTGGAATTTAGGAAGTTTGTAGGACTTTAGGACATTTAGGATGTTTCTAGAAATTTAGCACATTTCATAGTGTATGAGTATGTTGTCCAAAAATAATCAGAAATGTCATAGAATAGTGTGTCGTCCAAGAATCATCAAATACCTCATTGTATAGTATGTCTCTCATTCGAAATAAAAAAATGTCATAGTATAGTATTTCGTCCAAAAATCATCAAAAACGTCATAGTAAAGTATGATGTCCAAAAATCATCAAATACGTCATAGTATAGTATGTCACTCAAAAATCATCAAAAATGTCATAGTTTTGTATGTCATCCAGAAATCATCAAATAAATCATAGTATAGTATGTTGTTTAAAAGAAATCAAGAAAATGTCATAGTATAGTATGTCGTCCAAGAATCATCAAAAATGTCTTAGTATAGTATGTCGTCCATAAACCTTCAAAATCATCATAGTATAGTATGTCGTCCAAAAATCATCAAAAATGTTTTTGTATAGTTTGTCGTCCGAAAATCATCAAAAACATCATAGTATTGTCCAACAATCATCGAAAACCTCACAGTATACTGTGTCGTCTGAAAAAAACATCATACTATAGTATGTTGTCCAAAGGCCATCAAAAACGTCATAGTGTAGTATGTTGCTCAAAAATCATTAAAAACGTCATAGTATAGTGTGTCGTCTAAAAATCATCAAAAATGTTTTAGTATAATTTGTCGTCCAAAAATCATCTGAAACGTCATAGTATAGTATGTCGCTCAAAAATCATCAAATGTCATAGTATAGTATGTTATCCAAAAATCATCAAAACATCATAGTATAGTATGTCGTCCAAAACATCAAAAACACCATAGTATAGTATGTCGTCCAAAAGTCATCAAAAACAACGTAGTACAATATATCTTCCAAGAACCATCAAAAGTGTCATAGTATAGTATGTCAGTCAAAAATCATTAAAAACGTCATAGTTGTCCAAACATCATCAAATATGTCATAGTATGGTATGTTGTCAAAAAAACATCAAAAACGTCATAGTATAGTATGTTATCCAAAAATCATCAAAACATCATAGAAA
>NW_024689175.1:0-935 GCF_008729295.1 Plectropomus leopardus | reverse complement strand
GCTGTGTGTTTAGCTCCTCCCCTCCCTGACGTGCGGTACATTACTTTTTGGACTACATGTAATGTAAGCAGAGAGTGTGTCAGTGTGTTCGAGTGTATCTGTGATTACTGGGCTGCAGACAGCGTCTGTGTGTTACTGATGGCAACATAAAGCGTCTGTACGTTTAACAGCAGCTCCACTTTGTGTTATTGATCAGGGACATAAATCTGGTTCAGGGTCGATCGGAGACCCCGAAACAGCCGCTCGCTGATTAATTAAACCTTTAATTTCCTCAGTCGATAGTTCCTTAATATGCCTGTATCGATCGGACCGCGCGTGTGTGTGTGTGTGTGTGTTTGTGTTCCTCGTGCATCATTAGTGAGCGGTTTAATTAATCAAACTCCAGTCTCAATGAAAGATGCTTTATCAGGTCTCTTCCTCGTCTTCTCTTCCATTTTTTCAACCTTTTTCAGCTCATTAATGTTTCTTCAAAGCTTTTATTAATTTCTGCATCATAACAAATGTTGCAGTGAATTGTGTGTTTCACCCTGCAGCTTCTCGATGTTCATCATTTCCTCCGGAGCTGATAACACTGTGACTAACACACGCTCCATTTACCTGCTTTTTATGGCGCTTTATAAAAAAAAGAAGTTAATTCGATCCTTGTGTTACAGTAAATGTAATTTTTAGATTAGCATCATTAGCATAATTACTGTTCATTAACTGTTTGAACTCTGGCTGCTCATGTTTCCTTTCAAAGCTTATGGCTGAGTCACTATATGAATATTATTATTTCCAGATTAAATCTGAAGCTTTCTGATGACATCATTTAGCATGTGAGTTACTCATATTTAAGTTTTTACCAAAAAGAACATAATTAACCCTTTAGGGCCCACTTTAATGTCACTCACTCACACACACACACACACACACACACACACACACACACACACACA
>NW_024689173.1:0-954 GCF_008729295.1 Plectropomus leopardus | reverse complement strand
TTGTGTGTTTGTGTGTGTGTGTGTGTGTGTGTGTGTGTGTGTGTGTGTGTGTGTGTGTGTGTGTGTGTGTGTGTAATGGAGCAGGAAAGAGCAGAGGATGCTGTGATGATGTGTTCAGTATTCTGGCGCCGTCTCGTTGGTTCTGTGTTGATGAAGCGACGGAGTTCTGCTCGGCCAATCAGAGACGTTCACTGACTGCTGAACAACTCGAGCTGAAGCCGACGGCCTCGAGTTCACTTCACACACCTGTTTGTTTTCTTTGTCACGTCGCACGTTACCTGAGAGAACGTGAAAGGAAACAACATCACAGCCGGGACAGACTCTGGTGTGGTTTCATTGGAAGCTGCTCTCTCAGCTAATTGCTCCAGTAGATGTTGCTTTTTACATTATTATGACCCTTTGTTATTGAGGACCTGGTTCTGTTTTCTTCCAAAACCCGAAAATCAATAACGTTTGAGTTTATTGATACTGCTGTGGAGTCCCGTGGGTCCTATAACATAACATTACATCTCCAGTCGAGTCATTTAAACCCAATCACTGGTCCGCCGCATGCATCCAATAAAGTTTTTGAATACAGTTGAATTAGCAGCCAACAGGTCTTTGAAACCAGAGCAAAGTAGTTTGATTTCTTTGGAAAACATGGGGAGAAGGTAAGGTAGGTAGGTAGGATAAAAGACTCAGATCCTTCAATAATTAGTCTCATATATGACATCTGTATCAATAAAAATGAATGATCCCATCCCTACGTGAGAAGTTTTCGTTGGACTTTAGTTCTTTTTGTGAGAATAATTTTATATTTTTCATTCATCTTTTCTAATTCAACAATTCATAGTTCCAAAAGAAAATCAATAATTTTTCCATTTATCTGCATGTGCAATTTTCATTTGTCTGCAGTGCTCTCCAAAAGCACACACACACACACACACACACACACACACACACACACACACACAC
>NW_024689172.1:0-783 GCF_008729295.1 Plectropomus leopardus | reverse complement strand
TAACCCAACGCATGGTACATGCTGTCCCTCCACCTGCACACACACACGCACACACACA
Organism: Plectropomus leopardus; assembly: GCF_008729295.1. Taxonomy (NCBI): domain Eukaryota; kingdom Metazoa; phylum Chordata; class Actinopteri; order Perciformes; family Serranidae; genus Plectropomus; species Plectropomus leopardus. Next base: position 725 of record NW_024689172.1, on the reverse strand, counting down.
CACACACACGCACACACACTATTGTTTATGATATTTAAACTACACCTGTAGTACAACAGCAGCAGTTTTAGTCGTAGTTTGGTATCAGTGGTGACATCAGTACCAGTTACAGTAAAGGTCATTCAGCCGTGCACACATCGCCTATTAGCACCAAAATCATTGAGATTTGTCAAAGAAAAAAATTTCTCTTTCTTTCTTTTTTTTCATTTTGGTATTTTTTTGTAACAAAATTTTTTTGGTGATTTTTACAGGAAAAATAAAGGCAATGTTTTTCTTTAAAACGGCTGGCGCTCGTTTTTTTGTAAACAAATTTTGGTTATTTTCAAAGAAATAAATTTCGTGATTTTTTTTTTCTTGAAACATTTTTTAGCGATTTTTTTTTACGTTTTGGTGAATTAAAAAAAACTTTGAGCATTTTTTGTTTCATTTGAAATTTTTTGGCATCCTTATAAAAAAGTTATTCTTTGTAAAGAAAAAAATGTAAATAAGGAAAATGCAAACACTTTTTTTTCTCTTCTAAAATTTTTTGCTGATTTTTTTGGGCCCTCCAAACCTGCAGGTTAGGAGAAAATCCGAACACGTTAAACACGTTAACTATCTATCTGCTTTTATTAAGTATCAGTTTACCACAATATTTCTCACCTTTTTGTTTTAGTTTCAGTTTGTCATACAGACCCAGACACACACACACACACACACACACACACACACACACACACACACAC
>NW_024689171.1:0-298 GCF_008729295.1 Plectropomus leopardus | reverse complement strand
GGAAAGAATCTTTTTCCACAATTTTATTGTATGGGTTACAAATAACTATTCTAGGAAAGAAACTGCTAAATGTTTACTTCGTGAAAAACAGTGATGGTTGTGTGATGTTGGATGCTAAACCAGCGCGGAGCAGAGGGCGAGAATACTTTGCCGCATTTTATGTTTCACTGGGCAGGTGGGAAGACTGCATTTGTGTGTGTGCGTGTGTCTTATCCTGCGGAGGCAAGAGATTTTCAGGACACAGAAGCACGCACACACACACACACACACACACACACACACACACACACACACACAC
>NW_024689170.1:0-987 GCF_008729295.1 Plectropomus leopardus | reverse complement strand
AAAGATCTTCTGAGATAAATTATAAAAACATATTCTCGGATCCTCGGCCGTGTTTTCTTTGAAATCTTGACAAAGTTTTCATCTTTAGGTGATGAGATAACAGTTATCTGACTGAGCTAATAATCCTCACATAGCAGCGTTATCTGTGAGCCACAGCAGCAGCAGCAGCTGATAAACGGAGGAAACCAACAACACTGCAGAGTGTTTGACAACGAAACTCAGGCGAGGACACGGGAAGACGTCCCTCTATGTCCTGTAAAAACTCTGCATGACATTGTCTCACACACACACACACACACACACACACACACACACACACAGGCAGGCTCACCTGTGACATAGATGGTTCTCGAGTGCTCCAGTTCAGGATACAGAGTGTCTAAATCGCTGTCGGCTGCGGTCAGAGAGATCAACGCACAGATCAGCACAGGAATCATCTTCACTCACCAAACTCTGATCACTGCAGAGAGAGCAGAGAGGACGGGGTTAATTTCAGAAAAGAGCAAAGGTGCAACACATAGAGAAGTTATTCATCTGCATGCAGCTCAGTTCAGGACACTGTGCGGTGTTTCTCTCTGCAGTGCTGTTTCTCCCCCCGACAAAAAAAAACTGCTGTAATTACTGCGAGCGAGCAGGACGTCTGCAGCACATCCACACACACACACACATTTAAAATCCCAAATCCTCAGTCCAGAGTTGTCTCAAAAATACAAAAACGCAGCATGGTGCAGACATCACTTTGTCCTCGAAGCACAAACAGGATGTCCCGTGAGAAACTACACACATGAGCAAAACACACACACCACACACACATATGCAGTACATACTGTGCAGTGAATGTCCCCCGTCATCCAACATGTCCCGCTGACACTGACAGTCCACAACTTCAGAGGGAGACTGTGCCACAGTGCAGCGTCACCCCCGCACCTCAGGCTCCATTCACACACACACACACACACACACACACACACACACACACACACACAC
>NW_024689169.1:0-932 GCF_008729295.1 Plectropomus leopardus | reverse complement strand
GGGGGGTTGCTTTCTTTTACTTGTTTGTTTTTTTAAAACTAATTTTCAGGTATTTATCTATACTTTTTAATACTTTATTGCACATTTTGGGGTCATTTCTTCTTTAATTGCTCATATTTTTGAAAGAAATCACACCACTTTGCCCAGGCTTCAAAGGGTCAAAGCTGCTGCATTATTTAACTGTCCACACATCCTGATCTCATCAAGACCGCCACATGGTTGCTCCTCTTGAACACGGCAGCTCTGCAGCCACCGCTGAACAGTGTGAGGCAGCGGCTACTGCCGGCTGCAGCCTCGTTGCCCTACACCAGACCAGTTTCACAAACTGTTGTTCCTGTCAGTCACTGAGACACAGAAACGTGAAAAACAGGGTCCAGGTTGAAAAACACTGAAGTTCAGAGCCATGCAGACACTGAGTGAGTGAGTGACGCGTTGATGACGAGTGTGTCTCTGTGTTTCAGGACAAAGAGCCTCGTGGGATCATTCCTCTGGAGAACCTCAGTATCAGAGAGGTGGACGAACCCAGGAAGCCTGTAAGACAGATAACGTCTCCGTCTCTTTGACCGTGCCCTCGTTTCTTTACATTCATGCACAGACACAAAAAAACAACTCTGTTTCCTCACTAGAACTGCTTCGAGCTGTACAACCCCAACCACAAAGGTCAGGTGATCAAGGCCTGCAAGACGGAGGCAGACGGCCGCGTCGTCGAGGGCAACCACGTGGTTTACAGGATATCAGCGCCGACGCCGGAGGAGAAGGAGGAGTGGATCAAATCCATCAAGTAAGAGACGCCGAGTGTTAGTGAGGATCCATTTACACCGAGAGGGCACTCAGATAAAAGAGGGCTGCTGCTAACCCCTGCGGGACGAAATCATGTCTGACCTTCACACACACACACACACACACACACACACACACACACACACACACAC
>NW_024689168.1:0-936 GCF_008729295.1 Plectropomus leopardus | reverse complement strand
CACACACTCCTGCAGCACACACTCATCACACACTCCTGCAGCACACACTCCTGCAGCACACTCACCTTTCCACTAAACACCTCGGAAAAATACACTGACATTCCAGGAATTCCAGGACCGGTAAATTATGATCAAAGGGATCCTTCAGGGCCTTGAGCCAAAGCTTGACAGCAAATGCAAAGTTACTTTGTGTCGTTTGCTTCTCTTCACCACACAACCAACAGACTTTGAAGAGTTTTCAAGATTCTTACAAAGATGACTAAAACAGAAGATAAAGCCTGACTTTATCTGTCAACAACATATTTCTCATCAGACCTTCACATGCCATAAATCTAAAGATTCTTTCTTTTACGTATTTAGACTTTTCCAGACGTACTGGAAACATAAACATGAAGACAAAGTTTCAGTCTGTGTGAGTGTTTCAAACATTCATCTGATTCTCAACAGAGACACAGAAAGCTGCAGAGTCTGTCGGCTGAACCAGTGAGACACTCACCCTCTGTCTGCTGCTCTACTCCCCCTCTGCAGCTCCTCTCTGCAGCTCCTCTCTGCAGCTCCTCTCTGCTGCTCCTCTCTGAACTCAGTAATCCTAACACAACAGAAGAGCTGGGATGGACCGAGCGCGACGAGAAAACACTCTGAGACTCTTACAACTAGCAAAGCACCAAAAGAAGCAGTGGAGCTCTGGCAGTAGAGTCGGTAGAGTCAGTAGAGCTCCACAGTAGAGTCAGTAAAGTCATTGGAGGTCCAGCGGGGAGAGTTGAGTCCAGCTTGTGTTCACAGAGAAGCTCCCTGACAAAATATCAGCCTGCAGCCTCAGACAGCTCCACCCACTCATCTCTCTCTATGTGAGGCTCCATCAGAGTCTCCCGAAACAGCTGCTCTCTCTCACACACACACACACACACACACACACACACACACACACACACACAC
>NW_024689166.1:0-570 GCF_008729295.1 Plectropomus leopardus | reverse complement strand
TTTTTTTTTATTTCTCAGCATTAGGTACTTTTACTTTTGATACTTTAAGTAGTATACTTACTTATTTTTACTTAAGTAGCATTTTTAATGCAGGACCTTTTCTTATAACAGAGTATTTTTACAGTGTGATAGTAGTACTTCTACTTGAGTAAAGAAGCTATATACTTCTTCCATCAGTGCTGATATGATACAACATGCCTCTCTTGCTAAACAATACTTCATATTTGAGGCTGACCGTCTTTGCATGCTATAAAGATCTGGTACATGTACATGGTTGGGCAGTGCTATGTGACACAAATAAATGTGTTAGATTAAAATGCCAATTTGCAGAGTCCAGCTGAGTGCTCCAAAGAAATCCTTCCTGTTTGACAGGTGGAAATGTCATAAAACTGCATTTATTCATGTGAACACTTGAGTCACATTCCTGCCCGCCGGCCCTGGAGACAAAAGATGTTAAACTCCCCAGAGGAGGGTGACCTGGAGGACTCAAGCATACCAGCTGGACATGATACCAATAGAGTTTCACACACACACACACACACACACACACACACACACACACACACACAC
>NW_024689165.1:0-3758 GCF_008729295.1 Plectropomus leopardus | reverse complement strand
TGTGGTGGTTATGGCTGTTTTTGCAACACCTGGTGCTATGGCATGTTTCTGCATGCTATTTAATGTGTTTTTCAGGTGTTTTCAGCTGTTTTGGAACGGGTCATTTTTGACTTTTTCGCCATACTATAGCCTTGCTTTTTGGGTCATTTTTTCAACATGCCAAATTATGGGTTCTTTAGGGGTTTTTTTGCAACATTCTATACTATGGCATGTTTCTGCACGCTATTTAATGTGTTTTTCAGGTGTTTTCTGCTATTTTTGGGACGGGTCATTTTTTGACTTTTTCGCCATACTATAGCCTTGCTTTTTGGGTCATTTTTTCAACATGCCAAATGATGTGTTTTTTAAGGTTTCTTGCAACACCTGGTGCTATGGCATGTTTCTGTATGCTATTTAATGTGTTTTTCAGGTGTTTTCAGCTGTTTCTGGGACGGGTCATTTTTTGATTTTTTCGCCATACTATAGCCTTGCTTTTTGGGTCATTTTTTCAACATGCCATATTATGGTGTTTTTGGCTGTTTTTGCAGCATTCTATACTATGGCATGTTTCTGCATGCTAGTTAATGTGCTTTTCAGGTGTTTTCAGCTGTTTTTAGGACGGGTCATTTTTTACTTTTTCGCCATACTATAGCCTTGCTTTTTGGGTCATTTTTTTCAACATGCCATATTATGTGTTTTTTGGTTTTATTTGCAACATTCTATACTATGGCATGTTTCTGCATGCTATTTAATGTGTTTTTCAGGTGTTTTCGGCTGTTTTTGGGACGGGTCATTTTTTGACTTTTTTGCCATACTATAGCCTTGCTTTTTGGGTCATTTTTTCAACATGCCAAATTATGTGTTTTTTAGGGTTTTTTGCAACACCTGGTGCTATGGCATGTTTGTGCACGCTATTTAATGTGTTTTTCAGGTGTTTTCAGCTGTTTTTGGAACGGGTCATTTTTTGACTTTTTCGCCATACTATAGCCTTGCTTTTTGGGTCATTTTTTTTTAACATGCCAAATTAGGTGTTTTTTAGGGTTTTTTGCAACACCTGGTGCTATGGCATGTTTCTGCATGCTATTTAATGTGTTTTTCAGGTGTTTTCAGCTGTTTTTGGGACGGGTCATTTTTTGACTTTTTCGCCATACTATAGCATTGCTTTTTGGGTCATTTTTTCAACATGCCATATTATGGTGTTTTTGGCTGTTTTGCAACATTCTATACTATGGCATGTTTCTGCATGCTATTTAATGTGTTTTTCAGGTGTTTTCAGCTGTTTTTGGGACGGGTCATTTTTTGACTTTTTCTCGCCATACTATAGCCTTTCATTTACTTTTAGGGTTATTTTTTCAACATGCCATATTATTTTTTTTTTTGGTTTTATTTGCAACATTCTATGCTATGGCATGTTTCTGCATGCTATTTAATGTGCTTTTTAGCGGTTTTCAGGGTCATTTTTTGACTTTTTGCCATACTATAGCCTTGCTTTTTGGGACATTTTTTGTAAAATACCATATTATTGTGTTTTTGGCAGTTTTTTTCCCCAGATTTTATGCTATGGCTTGTTTCTACACGCTATTTAATGTGCTTTTCAGGTGTTTACCGTCTTTTTTTGGGCCGGGTAATTTTTTGACGTCTTTTTCGCCATACTATAGCCTTGCTTTTTGGGCCATTTTTTCAACATGCCATATTGTGCTGTTTTTGGCTGCTTTTGCAACACTCTATGCTATGGCATATTTCTGCACACTATTTGATGTGTTTTTCAGCTGTTTTCAACTGTTTTTGGGACGGGTCATTTTTTGACTTTTTCACCATACTATAGCCTTGCTTTTTGGGTCATTTTTTCAACATGCCAAATTATGTGTTTTTTAGGGTTTTTTGCAACACCTGGTGCTATGGCATGTTTGTGCACGCTATTTAATGTGTTTTTCAGGTGTTTTCAGCTGTTTTTGGAATGGGTCACTTTTTGACTTTTTCGCCATACTATAGCCTTGCTTTTTGGGTCAGTTTTTTTCTAACATTCCATATTATTGTGTTTTTGGCAGTGTTTTCAAGATTTTATGCTATGGGATGTTTCTGCACTTTATTTAAATTGCTTTTCAGCTGTTTTCAGCTGTTTTTGGGACGGGTCATTTTTTGACATTTTCGCCATACTATAGCCTTGCTTTTTGGGCCATTTTTTCAACATGCCATATAATGCTGTTTTGGGCTATTTTTGCATTGTTCTATGCTATGGCATGTTTGTGCACGCTATTTAATGTGTTTTTCAGCTGTTTGCAGCTGTTGTTTGGATGGGTCATTTTTTGACATTTTCGCCATACTATAGCCTTGCTTTTTGAGACATTTTTTCAACATGCCATATATTGCTGTTTTTGGCTATTTTTGCAATGTTCTATGCTATGGCATGTTTCTGCACGCTATGAAATGTGTTTTTCAGCTGTTTTCAACTGTTTTTGGGATGGGTCATTTTTTGACTTTTTCGCCATACTATAGCCTTGCTTTTTGGGCCATTTTTTCAACATGCCATATAATGTTGTTTTTGGCTATTTATGCATTGCTCTATGCTATGGCTTGTTTCTACACACTATTTAATGTGCTTTTTGGGCCATTTTTTCAACATGCCATATAATGTTGTTTTTGGCTATTTATGCATTGCTCTATGCTATGGCATGTTTCTACACGCTATTTAATGTGTGTTTCAGCCGTTTTCAGCTGTTTTAGGGACAGGTGATTTTTTGACATTTTCACCATACTATAGCCTTGCTTTTTGGGCCATTTTTTATAACATTCCATATTATTGTGTTTTTGGCAGTTTTTCAAGATTTTATCCTATGGGATGTTTCTGCACTTTATTTAAATTGCTTTTCAGCTGGTTTCAGCTGCTTTTGGGACGGGTCATTTTTGGACTTTTTTGACATACAATAGCCTTGCTCTTTGGGCCATTTTTTGTAACATTCCATATTATTGTGTTTTTGGCAGTTTTTTTCCCAGATTTTATGCTAAGGCGTGTTTTTGCACGCTATTTAATGCACTTTTCAGCTGTTTTCAGCTGTTTTTGGGACGGGTCATTCTTTACTTTTTCGCCATACTATAGCCTTGCTTTTTGGGCCATTTTTTCAACATGCCATATAATGTTGTTTTTGGCTATTTTTGCATTGTTCTATGCTATGGCATGTTTCTGCATGCTATTTAATGTGTTTTTCAGCCGTTTTCAGCTGTTTTTGGGACGGGTCATTTTTTGACATTTTTGCCATACTATAGCCTTGCTTTTTGGGCCATTTTTCAACATGCCATATTATTGTGTTATGGGCCATTTTTGAAGCATTTTATGCTATGGCGTGTCCGTGTCCGTGTTTTTTTTTTGCTGATTTCAACTGTTTTCGGGGTGGGTAATTGTTTTAGTTTTTCGCCATACTATAGCCTTGCTCTCCTTTTTTCAACATGCCATATTATGGTGTTTTTGGCCGTTTTGTCAATATTCGATGCTATGGCATGTTCCTGCACACCATTTAATGTGTTTTTTAGCTGTTTTCAGATGTTTTTGGGATTGGTCATTTTTTCACTTTTCTTGTCATACTATAGCCTTGCTTTTTGGTTCATTTTGTCAACATGGCATATTGCGGTGTTTTTGGCTGTAGTGTGTTATGTTACCAGGCCACAGTGACAGAGACAGGCAGTTCAGTGGGATCAGGAAGATGAAACATGATATCAATTTGGAGTGGCACAGAGACTGAGAGCAGATTCTCAGAACAGTAGGACAATGAGCTCACAATCAC
>NW_024689164.1:0-865 GCF_008729295.1 Plectropomus leopardus | reverse complement strand
TTTTGTAAGATTTTAGTTTTGGGGTTTGTTTGTTTTTTTATTTTATTATATTGAGTTTTTGTTCTTTCTGCTGTTCCTTTATAATTTTTAGTGTTGGGTTTTGTTGTTTCTATATATATTTTGTAATAACTCTGCGTGTGTGTGTGTGTGTGTGTGTTCATACATTTTATTTGATTTTGGGAAAGGTTTTTTTTCATAATTTGGGGAGAGTGTTTTTGGAGTATGTTGTTTTATTTTTATTTTTTTTTGTCTTTTTTATGAAGATTTTTCTCTATTGTGTACTTTTATTTTAATACTTTAAGTAAACACTCCTGATATCGACTTTTACTCAGTAACTTTTTCAATGCAGGACTTTTGACAGTTTATTTACAGTATTTTTTCACAGTACTTTTACTTTAGTAAAAGATCTATCTATGAAGAATACTGATTGATCGGAGGGTCAGGAGCCTCTGGATCTCACCACTTTTACTGTTCGGGGAAAATATTTGTTTGTCATTCTTTTGTTTTTTCGTGCTAAATTTTTTTGGGTGTTTTAGAAAGCAACATTTCAATAATGCCAACACATGGCTTCCATCTGCAAAGATTTTTTGCTGTTGTTTTTTAAATTCTTTGAAAAGTTTTTGGCAATTTTGATAGAAAACAATATGGAGGTGTTTTTTTTTTGCTTCAAACATTTTTGTGATGTTTTTGTTAGAGGAGGTGAAACAGGAGCTTCTGTTTTCTCCTGCAGCGCCTCCTCTTCAAGACAAAATCACACATACAGGCGACAGAGTTTCTCTTTTATTTTGATAGTTCCTGCACTCAGTCTGCAGCCAGTCCACACACACACACACACACACACACACACACACACACACACACACAC
>NW_024689163.1:0-584 GCF_008729295.1 Plectropomus leopardus | reverse complement strand
TTTGAGACTGGTCTTGACCTAGAAGCTAATTATATATTGTAAATATACGCATATATCTCAGCAGTCACTGATCTCTCCTCACAGTTTTTGATAGTCTGCAATGTGAACTACTTTCCAACATTTTATTGAATTAAAAATCTAATTCAAAATATAAACCAAGTAATCTTTGGTTATAACACAAACATTTAAAACCCTCTGATCAACTGAATACTGTACAACCTAATAAAAAATGTTCACTACAACGTCAGCGTGGATAACTGGCAGTTAGTTTCAACAGCGCAGGTTTGTTAAATTACAATCAGAGAAATCTCATGATTCCAAAACGTACAACGTATTTCACGACATTTCCACGATCGGGAAATATGATTGTAAATTTCATGACTTTGCCAGGTTAGTCGAGGGAACCCTAAATAAACATTGTGGTTCAGGCTGGAGCTATAGTTTTGTTTTGGTTTTTTTTGTAATTTTTTTATTAAATTTAACTTAAAAAAGTGATAAAATAACCAGTATTAAATGGCGTGTGTGCTGCACTGTCCCCACACACACACACACACACACACACACACACACACACACACACACAC
>NW_024689162.1:0-740 GCF_008729295.1 Plectropomus leopardus | reverse complement strand
CCAATTTACTGACTGGGCATTGTCCCATTAAGTTGCTCCTCATTTTCTGATCATGTTTTTTTAAAAGAATTAAAACCAGTTTGCTGATGTTTCAAAGGGTTAAAGAGCTTGTGTTTTGAGTTATGAAACACTTTATTCTCAATCAACAGGCCACACCTTTTCTATAACATATGAGCCAGAACTCCAAATCCAGATGGTGACTTGTCAATGAATGATTCTTTGGAGTGTTTTCTAACATGCGCATGTGTCTTGTATGTCTAAAATCAGGCTGAGGAGGCTCTTGCGTACTCACCGATAAGATCTGGTCACCTCGCCTCAGCTCTCCACTCAGGTCGGCGGGCCCTCCTGCCAGGATGAAGGACACAAAGATGCCCTCGCCGTCTTCGCCGCCCACGATGTTGAAGCCCAGGCCTGTGGAGCCTTTGTGGAGTACGACCTTCCTGGGTTCCCTGTAGAGACAGTTGAGATAGTACATCAGCTCGGGGGAGTCGGTGGGTTTCAGCATCTTCAGCTCGGGCCGCTGGAGAACACAGAGGTGGACAACAATCGCACGCTGCGTGGACAAAAGCCTCAGTGATGCTTCGCTCAGGCAACAGAGCTCAAAGACTGCTGGAGCTCCACAGGGGGATGGTGCTCTACTTTAGGATAACTTGTCCCCAATTCTGACGGAAAAGGAAACCTCGTCACATGCTTACACACACACACACACACACACACACACACACACACACACACACACA
>NW_024689161.1:0-487 GCF_008729295.1 Plectropomus leopardus | reverse complement strand
TTTTTTTTTACCTAAACACATATCCTCAATAACCATCCATAACAAACTAAACTAAGCAAACTAAACTGTGTCTGATCATGTTTGTATGTTTGTTTGTTTGTTTGTTTGTTTGTTTGTTTTGTGTCTAAACGTCTGTCTCCATCTCCCTCCATATATGTGTTGCCTATCAAAACCCTGTTTTTGTTTGGGTTTATGTACTGCGCTTTTGGACTCACTTAATTAAAAAAAAAAAGAAGCAAAAATATAAATAAAACCGATTCAATGAAGTAAAGTAAATAATAATAATAATAAACTTTATTTATGTATCACTTTTCAAAAACATGTTTAAAAAGTGCTTAACAAACATTAACCAGACAATATGCAGCGTCAGTAAACCGACTTTAATGTCACTGTTGATCATCAAAAACAGGTCAGAGTGTGTGTTTGGGTCAAGGTCACTGACACACACACACACACACACACACACACACACACACACACACACACA
>NW_024689160.1:0-436 GCF_008729295.1 Plectropomus leopardus | reverse complement strand
AAAAAAAACTGATGTTGATTCAGGTTTCAAAGGGTTAAGATTTACATTTACTACATATAATAGTTACTTAGAAACATCTGTATCTGAGCTATTTGGCTCACTAGATCTTTTTATCCACCATGGTTTGTTAAATCAACATGTATTATATTTTCATGGATCAATACACATCTGTAGCACACTGAGTTAATCAATAATCATTTGTCGAACACGCTGGTTTATCGATAGACGTTTGCAACACATCTTTAACCAACAACCATTTTCTGTGGAGGACGAGGCTGATGGGAGACCAAACTTGATGTTCAGGAGAGAAAGAAAGAAAAATAGCTGGCTGTGCTGCTACCATCCCCCATCTCGTAGGCATGGCAGCAGCCTCGCACACATACGCCTGCACACACACACACACACACACACACACACACACACACACACACACACA
>NW_024689159.1:0-447 GCF_008729295.1 Plectropomus leopardus | reverse complement strand
GACCAGCATCCCTCCCAAATTTGATCACTTCTGACTCCAATGAAACCAAAATGACGACAGCCAAAGTGCTGAAGTCGAGGTTTCAGACCAGGAATCCACAAACCAGTGGGTGATGTCAAAATACCTACGTCCATTATTTTATACATTTTATGGTTGACACAAAACCAACACCATAAAAACATTTCTTTTAACTTAGAAAAAATACTTTTCAGGCTGTCTTGAATTTTAAGGGGACTGAATTTAAAAAGACAAGTTGAATCATCACAAAATAACGTCAATTTTAAGGCCGCCTGTACACTAGCTTTTCCAAGTTAAACCAGTTAATCTATTTTTGCAGTGTAGCCTTTGGACAAGGATGCAGGAACATTTTCAAACAAAATGTAAACTCCTGCACACACACACACACACACACACACACACACACACACACACACACACACACACACA
>NW_024689158.1:0-405 GCF_008729295.1 Plectropomus leopardus | reverse complement strand
TATAGTAATATTATCATAAGGAGTTTAAAAAAGATGTGACACTTTAATAATATTAGTTCAATATGGCTGTGGGGTTATTTATAGCATGCATCTAATACATATGTAATATAATATCCTGTCCTTGGTGAAGTGCTCTGTCTTATGCGTCTGCCTCTGTGTGTGTGTGTGTGTGTGTGTGTGTGTGGGCCCTGTTTCCGTCAGAGGTCGAGATGTGTATCGGCAGCAGGTCTGTCCCCTCTCTGGTGGACTGAGTGAAATCCATTGTGGCATCAGGAGTGGCTTTTTCTCTGAGATCTACAGGATTAACTACCTAATCTCCTCACCATAAAGGGAGAGTGGAGAGAGGGTAGTGAGTCTGACACACACACACACACACACACACACACACACACACACACACACACA
>NW_024689157.1:0-939 GCF_008729295.1 Plectropomus leopardus | reverse complement strand
TTTTTCATGACAGTTAAATTTTAGTGTGACCAAAAAATAAAGCAACTCATGTTAGGGCAAGTAAATACTGACTTTCGACAGTTACATTTCTGACGCAATTTCAAGTGAAAAAAAAATACTAAAACTGAACCCTGGTTAATGGCAGTGACAGGAAGTTTGAAGATTTTTCTTATGTTAACTTTGAATCTATGGTTTAATAGAAATGAATTTCAAACTGTATTTGATTTTACATTGTTGGCATATTTATATTCCTATTATTACCTAAGATTTTTTAGTTTTTGCGAGTACTGTATTACTCTATAATACAATAATTTTATGTGAGCACTTAAATATGAAGGTTACTTATAATTCCCTTACCTACTTTATAATATATATCTTGTTAACCAATGTAAGTGTAAAACAACAGCAGATTTTATTTTTTCCTCTGGACAAAGTCATGCAAACGGCTTCCCTTCATTTCTAGTCTTAACGTTAAGTATGTTACCTTTTGCTGGAGGTAGCTTTATATTTGACAAAAAGCGGTATCACTTTTCTCATCTAATTCTCTGCATGAACGTAAATATGAATTTACCCCAAAAGGACGAACTATTCCTTTAAAAGTGTACTCTGTACAGTGAGCAGATGGCAAAAGCTGCTGCGCAGTCCAACTAGCTGCAGTGGCTGTAACGTATGTGCAGATATAGACAAGTCTTTCCGTTTTATCTCTGTGCACGTCTATATTTCCTTGTTATTTTTAACCACACTCTTTCCTCATTCATTTTTTTCTTGTGTCTGCCTCACAGCTCTCTCTGGGTCACAGGAGCAGGAGCTGCTGCTGCTGAGTCAACATCACAAGTGGAACACTGGCATCAGAGTTACAAAGACACACACGGACACCCACACAGAAACACACACACACACACACACACACACACACACACACACACACACACACACACA
>NW_024689156.1:0-822 GCF_008729295.1 Plectropomus leopardus | reverse complement strand
CCTCTCTCCCTCTCTTTTCCTCCTCCACCTTTTATTTCTCAGTCGATGGACGGAGAGAGCGGTGCTTGGCTTGTGATTGTTTTGTGCAGCAGAGTGAAACGCAGGCACCTCTCCATCCCGCTGTGGACGCTCTTGTCTTTATTTTCCTCCGTCTGTCCCTCCTGGTCTCTCTCCTCGCTCGCTGCTCCCTCTTTCATCCAGTCATGGAAAACCTGGAAAGGTCATGGAATTTCACAATCACATTTTCTTTCCTCCTGTCTCCTCGTTTCCTCTCCTCTCATTTCCTGTCCTTTTCTCATCTTCTCTCCTCCTTTTTCCTCTTTTGTCTCAACTCCTTTGGTGTTTTTCCTCATGTCCTCTCCTTGTTTCCTCTCCTTCTTCCTTTTTACCTCTTCTTTCCTTGTCTCCTCTACTCTCTTGTTTGTTTCCTCTTCAGTTTTTTTCCTCCTTTTCTCTCTGTGCTGTCCTCCTCTCTTTCCCTCCCTCCTTTCCTCCCTTCTTTCCACCTCTCATTTCCTTCCTTATCTGTTTATCTCCTCTCCTTTGTCCTTTTTCCTCCTCCTTTCTCCTCTCTTCTTCTTTTTATTCTCCTCCCCTCCTTTCTTCTCTCCGTTTCTCCTCTTGTGTCCTCCTCTCTTTTTTCTAAATTCCCCTCTTCCTCTCCTTGTTTCCTCTCCTCTCCTTGTCTTCTCTCTTTCTCCCCCTGAAGTCGTCTCCTCTGCTGCGATAACAGTCACAATGACCCTCTCAGGAGGCAAATGATTGCAACCTACACACACACACACACACACACACACACACACACACACACACACACACACA
>NW_024689155.1:0-548 GCF_008729295.1 Plectropomus leopardus | reverse complement strand
TTATTACCAGCAAAAATGGGTAAGGGCCAAAGTTCAGCTTCTTTACGCCCGGATTTTTAAGTCATGAACTTGTTGACATTTGATAGCTGGTATTTGCCCCTGACAGCATTGTGTGTGTGTGTGTGTGTGTGTGTGTGTGTGTGTGTGTGTGTGTGTGTGTGTGTGTGTGTTTGGAAGCCATTCACACTGCTAAGGCTTCCTGCTTCTTCTCTGTATCTGCACACAGAGAAGACGACACTCGTATTCAAATGAGCTTTGATTTTCCTGCAAACAGCCCGTGATTCACTGTGTGTAAGACCGTGTGTAAGTGTGTGTGTGTGTGTGTGTGTGAGTGTGTGTAGTTTGGCAATAGTCTCAGCTTGTGTATTTGTGTGTTTCTTGGCAGCATGGCGAGCAGTGGCAGAAGAACACCTGCACCACATGTGTGTGTGACCGGGGTCAGTCCAAATGCCACACACACACCTGTCGGCCTGTCACCTGTGACAAGGTGGGTAATCTTACACACACACACACACACACACACACACACACACACACACACACACACA
>NW_024689154.1:0-1069 GCF_008729295.1 Plectropomus leopardus | reverse complement strand
CCCCTCTGCCAAAGAGACCGCGGAGCTGATGCTGCTCCACGTCTTCCGTCTGCACAACCTTCCCACTGACGTGGTAACGGATCGAGGGCCCCAGTTTACGTCCGCATTCTGGAGGGAGTTCTGCCACCTACTGGGAGCATCCACCAGCCTGTCCTCTGGATACCATCCCCAGTCCAACGGCCAGTCGGAGCGGATGAATCAACAAATGGAGACCACGCTTCGCTGTATGGCATCCAGCCAACCCGCATCCTGGTCCTCCCAGCTCCTTTGGGTGGAATACGCCCACAACACCTTGGTCAGTTCTGCCACCGGACTCACGCCTTTCCAGTGTGCGTACGGCTTTCAGCCTCCCCTGTTCCCGGCCCAGGAGATGGAGACTGCTTACCCGTCGGTGGAGGACTTCATCCGTTGCTGCCGGCGAACCTGGTCTCGAGCCCGGTCTGCACTCCTGTGGACCGCCGCTCGTTACACCTCCGCAGCCAACCGCCGCCGCTCCCAGGCTCCTCCATACCAGGTTGGACAGAAAGTCTGGTTGTCCACCAAAGATCTTCCCCTGAGGGTGGAGTCCCGGAAGCTGGCTCCCAAGTTTGTTGGTCCCTTCCCGGTCGAGAAGGTGGTCAACGAGGTGGCGGTACGTCTCAAGCTGCCCCGCTCCATGCGCATTCACCCGACCTTCCACGTCTCCAAGCTCAAGCTTGTCAGGGAGAGCCCTCTGCAGCCTGCCTCCCGGCCTCCTCCTCCTCCTCGCCTCATCGATGGAGTGCTCTGTTTCGGCGTTCCGGAAATCTGACGGCTTCACTGGTAAAGACCTTTCTGCTCGGCTTCGACGATTCTTCTGCCTGTTCCCTGTTGGTGCTGTTGTCCCCGCGGACGGACTTCCCGGTGACCGAAACCCTGCCTGCGCCCAACCACTCTTCCGCTCGACCCCCGACAACGCTCCCACACGTGTTGTCGGCTCGCGGAGCTACGGGGTTTCCTCGTCACCAGCCACAGTGGGTACAAGCTTCGTTCCTTCGCTTCGTGTGACACCCAGAGACATTACTAGGGCTCACAGCCCGAAGAACGAACT
>NW_024689153.1:0-797 GCF_008729295.1 Plectropomus leopardus | reverse complement strand
AGCCTTTCTCTAACTGTGAATGTTGGCAGGCTGTCGGCAGCTATAGGAGAAGTAGGCCGACTCAAAAGTTTTTAATTCCTGAGTAAAATGATTAATAGCAGAAGTTTGACAGAAGCTGAAGTCAGAGTCCTGCAGTCAGGAGAGGTTGGCCTATTATCAGCACAATGTGCTTAAATTTACCTGAAGTTTGTTTCAGATGGAGCTTTTCATTTTTATATAATGCTGGAAAGTTTAATAAATAATAATAAATCAGCTGAATACTCCTGCTGTGAACCATCTTCAAGGTGAAACCACAATTATCATCATAGATCATCAGACTGGTTATTGATGATTAATTAACAGCTCTCACATTTAAAATGACTTCTCAAATTACTGCACAATTCAGGATAAAATAAAAAGATCATGAACAGGGAAATAATGGCTTAACTGTAAACTGAATAAAATTATGATGATAACATGATGATATTACATGTCCAACAGCCCGCTCCAGCGTGGACATGCCCGAAAGTCCGCTCCAACGCGCGGACACGGACATGTGTGTTGTTGTTTACAGTGTAACGTTTGTGTGTTGTTGTTGTTTACAGTGTGTGTGTTGTTGTTGTTTACAGTGTAAAGTGTACCTGGTGGAGGACGTGCTGATGGACTTCCTGTTGGGGATTTTGGAGGGAGGAGGGTCGGTTGATGAACACCCGCTGATACAGCAGCTCCTGGATCTGTTCTGGCTGCTGATGGAGGTACACACACACACACACACACACACACACACACACACACACACACACACACACACACACACA
>NW_024689152.1:0-765 GCF_008729295.1 Plectropomus leopardus | reverse complement strand
TAGTTAAACGTAGAGTAGGTAATTCTGTCAGGTACAAAATTGTATAAGAATGGACTACTACCTGTTTAAATGTATTTAAATGTGGCATAGTTAATTCTGTCAGGTAAAATATCTATAAAAATGGGCAACTATAAATGTAGTTAAATGTGGCGTACATATTATCACTGACATATTGGTCTTTATAAAAAAAATTCCCTTGTACACATTCAGCCAGTACATTCTGAGTGCACTAAAACATAGTGATCACCAAGAGTTTGAGAGATTTTAAAGCATGTACCATTACACAGGACACTGACCCAGAAACAATGCTGGTGAAGACCACAGAAGAGCTGTACTACTGGTGTATGTGAGTGTGTGCACACTTTTAGCTTATGTGGTCACTGTTCGAGGTTGCTGAGCAGTAGTGAGAGGAAGCACCTCAGCTTTTACTTCACATAAATATTTCAGCTTCAACTGATGGCTTCCTCTACAACCCTGAACATCACTGAAATAAGCTCCGTCGTTTGCTCTCTCTAACACACACACACATAAAGTTGATTAACAACCACCAAAGCATCTTTGTCAGAACTTGTATTTTTTCAACCATCCACTCAATGCCAGCAGGAATGAGTGGGAATAACTCTATATATGTTCCATCATTCTTATCTCTTCTAAATACTGCAATATCAAACTTGCCCTTCTCTCAACCACACACACACACACACACACACACACACACACACACACACACACACACACACACACACACACACACACACACACACA
>NW_024689151.1:0-432 GCF_008729295.1 Plectropomus leopardus | reverse complement strand
ACACACACACACACACACACACACACACACACACACACACACACACAGATATCTTTTTTCATGTGTGTGTTTTCTTTTGTTTTCATGATTTTGTTTCGGTGACTGTGGCTCTGATTTTTGTCCTGAATGTGTGAAAGACGTCTTTAGTGTTTTTTGTGTTAATGTGATATAAAATGTGAAAATCCGATTTCACAGACGCAGATTCTCCTTCACAGAATCACACACGCGTCGTTCTTTGAGTTAAATAAGCCGTGTGTGTGTGTGTGTGTGTGTGTGTGCGCGTGCGCGCTTGTGTTGGAGGGTCCTGCGGCGAGTTTATTACAGATTAGACCCGGCAGAGGGGGATGACATCACACACACACACACACACACACACACACACACACACACACACACACACACACACACACACACACACACACACACACACAT
>NW_024689150.1:0-384 GCF_008729295.1 Plectropomus leopardus | reverse complement strand
TGTGTGTGTGTGTGTGTGTGTGTGTGTGTGTGTGTGTGTGTATCTTTGTGTATATATGAGTGTGTGAGGGCCATCCTATCTAACATTGATTGGCTGCAAAAATGGTAATTGATTATCCATTTCTGCTTTTCACTTTCACCCGAATATCAGCTTTTGTATGCAGGAGAAGTTCACACACACACACACACACACTTAACACTCATGTGCACACACACACCCACACCCTCTCGCCCTTCAATACAACCCTATAATTTGCCAGATGCAGCGAATCGCTGGTTACTATGGCAACTACAGTGGGGAGAGTTTTTCGTTTTTCTGGATTTTGGCAATAGGGCTGCACACACACACACACACACACACACACACACACACACACACACACAC
>NW_024689149.1:0-711 GCF_008729295.1 Plectropomus leopardus | reverse complement strand
AAAAAACTTAATAATAATAAAAAAATGGGTGCTTGATTGATTATTATTTTTCCCCACTGCGGGACTAATAAAGGATTATCTTATCTTATCTTATCTTAAACAATATGAAATGAAAAAATTTTAAAAATACAACAAAGTTAGAAAACCAACAAAAAAAAAAATATGTATTATATTAACAATAAAAATAATAAAAATAGATAACTATGATTAAAAAAACTTGATAATAATAATCTTTAGTCCTGAGAAAAGAAAAAAATGGGTGCTTGATTATTTTCAGATACATATTATTTGATCTTAAAGTTTGTGCATCTGAAAGTGAGCAGCTGCACAAATGTCAAAGCTGCAAAACACGACACAAAAATAAATAAATAAATTTTAAAAAAAAGAATGTTTCCTCTGTTGCACAATTCAAAGGGTTTTCTTGGATCTGAAAAGACTGTTAGCTCAGGCAAGAAAACACTGACTGACTCTTGATTTTCCTTTTTTCATAACTCGATGTCAACAGACTGAGAAAAACAACCTCTGCTGCCAGACCGACCGCTGCGCACAGCGCTGGAGCAGCTTTACAGCCTAAAGGGTTAACGGCTGACTGAGGAGGAGGGCGTGTCTCAGCTGTCTCCTACCACAACACTGTCTGACAGACATGAACTACAGTGACCTCCACACACACACACACACACACACACACACACACACACACACACACACACA
>NW_024689148.1:0-958 GCF_008729295.1 Plectropomus leopardus | reverse complement strand
GGCTTGCGGATATATTTAGCGATATTATGTTTCCATAGAGACAGTCTTTATTGACACAGACAGACACAAAGTGAGAGTGTTTTGGTAACTTTTATTTTACTAAAAAAAAAAGGGGGAAGAAAAGTTCACATTGACATTAAGTCTCAATATTACAGTATATTGAAATTCTTCTCAAAGGAAGTAAAATACAACATTTTTTATTTTATTTTAATCTTATATTAAAAATATCAAATAGTACTCATCTAGCAGTGCTTACAGTATCTTAAGATATGTCGCAGGCTGGATAGCAGAAAGGTCGGCTTTGTACAGAGCAGAGATGGGCATTGTTTTTTTTTAATTTTTAATTTTTTTTTGCCGGTCTTAGCGAGGGCCTTGCAGAGACAACCTACCTTTGTGTTACCTGGCCTGGTCTGATTGACAAGCTGAACATGCAATGAGGGCAACTACACAAATCAACTCTATCGATTATACCGGTGCAGTAAGACACTTGGAACAGGCTTGCAATGAAACAACGAGAAAAAAAAAGCAAAATGTTCCATTCATTGTGTTTCTCCCCCCTCACGTCCCAGAGTGCCTTCCTCCTCTAACAAAGTGATCCGAAATCTATTGGCAGACTTTTTTTTTTTCAGTACAGCTTACCAACCATGGACATGGTGAATGAGGAAATCAGACTAAAAATAACGTCACTACCTGAATAAACTTCAAAAAACAGACTCCTTAGAGCATTTCTCTAGTTGCACAGAACTGTACAGGCACACATATTTATATATATTTAAAATAAATACGGCTAATTTGGCCAAAACTCACTGGGGAGGGCGGTTCTCTCAGCGCAGAGAGACACGTCACCGGCCAATTTATTAGGACGGCTTCTTAACCTCACAAATTCTCATAGTCCCTTAAACACACACACACACACACACACACACACACACACACACACACACACACACACACACAT
>NW_024689147.1:0-985 GCF_008729295.1 Plectropomus leopardus | reverse complement strand
TGTGTGTGTGTGTGTGTGTGTGTGTGTGTGTGTGTGTGTGTTGACCATTAACAGTGATTATAGCTGAGGATTATTTTATTATTTTGCTGGTTACAGATATTACAGTCAGACAGTGTGAGTGAAGGCCACAGCAAATAAAGCAAAATTCACCTGCAAAAATAAACAATTTAGGAGTTAACCTAAATATAATCTATAAATATTTTTACATCATTCTGTTGTATTCATGTTGTACCCAATGATGGAAGTGTCACAGTGGTAAAGAACGGCTTTTGTGCCGTCAAGTTATAAGAGGATATATCAGTGTAGATTTCTTAGATTTTAAACGTGTTTATATGGTTACAAATAGAGTATTTTTATGGAAGAAGAAGTTCAAGGAAAAAGTTAGATTTTGTGGGCAACATGAGAGACATTTTACAAAGAGACAGTGAAGCCATTGGCAACCAGCTTAAAGTCTCTCGTGATCCTCGGGGTGGGAGACAGACTTTAAAAAGTCACTTTAGGGTTTAAAACAAAAGCATCGCCTTTATTTTAAAGCACGCGTGCGTTTATGTGTGTTTCTGCTGCAGGAAGCAAGTCTGACGGGCAGAAGAGTCCCAGCGATTCAGTGTTTCTCAGGATGGATGAGATTCCCTACATCCGAGAGGACAGACCTGAGACCGACGCACACACTGGTAGGACATGTTTTTAAAGGGACAGTTCATCACAAAATTCCAAAAGAATATATAATTTACCAAACATGCAGGACTTTAATGTCTCCTCCAACAAAAACCAAAGCTGTTCATCATCTCTCTCTCTCTCTCAGACATGGCCTCTGTTCCCATAGAAACGGACACGTCTCCTTTCATCAGCAGCCTGTCCCTGAGCGGCTCAGAGGAAACACTGGGCAAGAAACTCCTGCTCAAACTCAGTCAGTCTCCACACACACACACACACACACACACACACACACACACACACACACACACACACACACACACACACACAC
>NW_024689146.1:0-234 GCF_008729295.1 Plectropomus leopardus | reverse complement strand
TGTGTGTGTGTGTGTGTGTGTGTGTGTGTGTGTGTGCGTGTGTGTGTGTGTGTGTGTGTAAGCTGTCTGGCCTATCAAGCTCGTTATTAAATATCCATGAGACCATTAAGCTAAATAGATGAATGAGACTCTATCATTGCACGCACATACACACGCACGCACGCACGCGCGCTCTCTCACACTCTCACACACACACACACACACACACACACACACACACACACACACACACAC
>NW_024689145.1:0-659 GCF_008729295.1 Plectropomus leopardus | reverse complement strand
TTTCCTTACACTACACTACACTACGTTTTTACAAAGTGAAAAGTGAATATGATTGGATTTTTTTTAGCCTCACATGAATTTCATGAAAAGCTGCACATCCTTTGCAAGCAATATGGGAGCAGCTCCAGAGTGAAGGAACGGATTTTGCTCAGAATTGTTCGATGCAGCATGATGTAAAAAGATTGGAGAGTAAAATATTTACAACTATGTTTGAAGGTAAACAGAAGCCTTCATAATGACACAAAAAATAGCTCTTTACCTGCAATCATTATCTAAGACAAAGGTGTCTTTTTCTTTCTTTTCACAGCAGGTGTCCTCAATTTGAAATGGAGCTCTTGAATGTTTAAACATGCAGGATCAGGAAAGTGTGGACTGCACCTAAATTAGGCTACCTCACCTATATTCCCTCCTGAATTATTGAGAGTCCAGGATTAGATCTACAACCATCTATAATTATCTTGGACCCCCTGCAGGCCTTCACCTGTCACCAAGCAGAGATTAAATAGATGAAATAACAGTTTTTAACTTGAACTTTATTGTCCCAGAAGGGGAGATCGCACTGTCTGCCAGGTAAAACACAGACACACAGAGAGTGAGACACACACACACACACACACACACACACACACACACACACACACACACACACACACACACAC
>NW_024689144.1:0-893 GCF_008729295.1 Plectropomus leopardus | reverse complement strand
CTCTACGTATCCTTCTGCGTCTGCATGTTATTCTCTACGTATCCTTCTGCGTCTGCATGTTACGCTCTAGGTTATTTTATTCCTGTCAAGTAAAAGCTTGGATTTATTTCCCGTCAGTCACACTGAGTCTTCCGATTTTTTTTTTATTTCCGTTCGCTGTGACGGTAGTTTTGGGGAGCAGTGAGATACCAGCTGAACACAGAGCTGAAGTTGACCTTTGACCTTACCATGCTGTGAGCCCGCGGCTTAAGACGGGACCGTCTGGCTCCAGGATGCCGCTCAGTCCGCCATGTCTGCAGGCAGAAACCACACAGAGACCACCAGCTTTTAAAAACACAGACGCTGAAGACCAACACGCTCACACGGAGACTGTCGACAGTGACGATTCAAACAGAGCAGGTTTCAGACTGCACTCATCAGGAGGTTTTTAATTCCCCAAAACTCTCTGCTCTCTCCAAACCTGAGTTTTTAGGCCTCGTCCACACACAACAGTGGGTTTAGTTTTAGTCACAGATTTTGAGTTTTATTTACAACATTTGAGTTTTTTGGGTCATATTTATAAATGAGTTTCAGTGACTGACGTGCCCGGAAAATTTCTTTCAAACTGACCACTCGCGGCTGCAACAAGTGCAAAAAAAATGGACGTGGCGCAACACAAATCAGACTATAGATCCGAAATTTTCCAACAACTGCAAAATGTTGTTCATGTCAACATTTTCAGCACCTTTTCATGAATCACCATCGACGTATTTTGAGGGACGAAACGTTTTTTCTCAAATCTGAAATCAGTTTCTGGATTTTTAAATTCTACAGAGACTCAGCGGGTTTGATGTGAGACAGCGCTGACACACACACACACACACACACACACACACACACACACACACACACAC
>NW_024689143.1:0-2375 GCF_008729295.1 Plectropomus leopardus | reverse complement strand
AGCAGAGGAGACAAAGGGCAGCCTTGCCTGGTTGAGCGTTGTAAACTGAAAGGTTTAGAAATTGTATTATTAGTCAGTATTTCTGCTGTTGGGTTTGTGTATATTAATTTAATCCATTTGAGGAATGTTTCTCCGAAACCATATCTAGGCAGTAGATCAAAAAGGTATTTCCATTCTATTCTATCGAATGCTTGGCTAGCATCAATTGACAACATTGCAGTATCTTTGGCATTATTTTTCTCAAACAGTACATTTAAAACCCTCCTGATGTTATGGAAGCCTTGTCGTTGTAATACAAAACCATTCTGATCATTACTTACCAATTGAGGAAGATATTGTTCCAATCTCTTAGCTAGAGCTTTGCATAATATTTTTGTATCGCATCCCATTAAACTAATGGGCCTAAAAGATGAACAACTGGTTGGCGATTTGTCAGGTTTTAATATCACAGTTATCATAGCTAATCTTAATGATGGTGGAAGAGTTCCTGTCTTATATGATTCGTTGAACATATCTAATAAAGGTTTCGCAAGTTTCTGTTTGAACTTCTTGTAAAATTCTATGGGTATCCCGTCAGGACCAGGTGCTTTCCCACTGTTCATACTGTTCATAGCATCATAAAGATCCTCAACTGTTAATGTCCCATCCAGTGTTCCCCTCTCATCCTCAGATAAGCTCTGGAACTGCAGCTGATCGAAAAATGCTTGTTGTTGTGTAGCTCCTGCATATTCTGACTTATATAATAGTTCATAAAAGTTTCTGAAGGTAGCATTAATTTCAATTGGGTCTGTTGTTAAATGACCTGACATTGTTTTTATACTGTTAATTGTTCTTTCGGCTTGCATTTTCTTAACCCGCCAAGCCAGTAATTTGCTTGGCTTTTCACCCTGATCATAGTATGCTTGCTTGGTCCATAGGAGGTTTTTTGCAACTTTGTCCATTGTTAGTTTATTGTATTCAGCTCTCATTACTGTTAATTGTTGCTGTTTGTCCTCGTCATTATTGTCATAAAGATCCAGTTCTAGTGATTTAATCTGTCTTTCCAATGTTTGTATTTCCTTTTTGTACTGTTTAGTCTTTGAGCTTGTATATTTAATCATTTCCCCCCTTATATATGCTTTGAATGCTTCCCACCTTACGCTGGCGGTTGTTTCATCCGTATTTAGTTGAAAATAGTTATCTATGCAGGTTCCTATGAATTTAAGAAAGGATAAATCTTTTAACCAATATACCTGGAACCTCCATCTCTGCGAATGTTGAGGAAATGTACCTAAGCCTATTTCCATTGAGACAGCTGCATGATCACTGATCACTATGCTGTCATACCAGCAGTTTGTGGCATTAATTAACAGTTCAACAGATATTAGGAAATAATCAATACGTGAATAAGTTTTATAAGTAGAAGAGTGACAGGAAAATTCTTTTTGGTTTGGATTTTTTTCCCTCCACACATCAACTAGTCTTAGATCTTTTATGAATTCAGCCAACTTTCTCCTTGTCCGTATATGCGAGGTATCGGTTCCAGTAAGTCGATCCATTACTGGATCTAACGTACAATTAAAGTCCCCCCCAAGAATATAGAGACCTTCTAAGCTGGACACGGTCAACAGTAATTTTTCAAAGAAAGATGGCATGTCCTCGTTAGGACCATAAATATTAATTAGGTTAACTTTTCGTGACATAATGTTTCCTTGGGCAATCACATATCTACCAGTTGGATCTTGAAAAGTTTGAGTAAGTTGGAATGGAACTGACTTGTGTACGAGAATAGCAACACCTCGAGCATAATTGTTATAAGAAGAATAAATCACTTGGCCTGGCCATCTTTTTTCTAAACAAGGTATGTCACAGGCCATCAAATGGGTTTCCTGTAAGAAAACAATTTTAGAGCTGAGATGTTTCAACCTATTTATAACTTGTTTCAATTTAGTCAATTTTCTAAGCCCTCTAACGTTCCAACTAGTGATCTTAATTTCTGAATTATTCACAGACATAGTTTTTTGCCATCGATAACATCTTCTGATATCCTGATGAGGTTATAAATGTTACTGATTCTGCCCAAACCATACACAAAAATATGACATACACTGGAGGGGGAAGAACAAGAACTACTAGAACAGTAATAACCAAAACAAGAAAAAATCCAATCCCACTCCCTGGCATTTCCGCTGAAATGCTTTCCCACCCTTTAATAGACCAGCTCTGGAGGATGCTGATCCACTGATGCTGTGGAGCAGCTAGTGTGTGCACCCTTGACCCTGGACAGAACAGCCATAAGTCCAAACACCCTTTATGTCTCCTAATTTGACATTAACCCCCTTCTCTGTTCTCAGTTTAAACCAACTCTGTTCGTAATAATAATAATAAAAAGTAAA
>NW_024689142.1:0-562 GCF_008729295.1 Plectropomus leopardus | reverse complement strand
AGGACAGTTCTTTGATTTTAGGACAGTTCTTTGATTTTAGGACATTTCTTTGATTTTAGGACAGTTCTTGGCTTTTCTAAGTAATTTCTAAGATTTCAGGATGTTTCCAGGATTTTGGGACATTTCTTGGTTTTAAGAACAGTTCTGCAATATAGGATTTGGCACAAATGTCCACTTTCAAGGATAAAATGATAACAGTTTGGTTGTCATAGGGTAAGGTCAAGGTCACTGTGACCTTTTCTGTTGCATTCATGTAAAGGTGATATCTGAAGAACACTTTAAGGGATTTATCTTTTTTTTTTTTTTTTTTTTAAATCTGGCACAAACGTCCACTTGGACTCAACAATGAACTGATTCGATTTTGGAGGTCAAAGGTCAAGGTCACTGTGACTACATGTTCTGTGAGTCAGCGTCTTTTCTCAGGAGATGTCGGGGAGACATTTGATCAGATTCTGATCTGGTGACACTAATCTGTAAACTGTGCTGATTGTAGAGATGAAGCGCACACACACACACACACACACACACACACACACACACACACACACACACACACACACAC
>NW_024689141.1:0-325 GCF_008729295.1 Plectropomus leopardus | reverse complement strand
GTGCGTGCGTGCGTGCGTGCGTGCGTGCGTGCGTGCGTGTGTGCATGCATGTGCTATATATAGCTGTGCTCTCTTTGTCTTTGTGAATATTCTAACAGCCATTCTGTGTGTGTGTGTGTGTGTGTGTGTGTGTGCGTGCGTGCGTGCGTGCGTGCGTGCGTGCGCGTGCGTGCGTGCGTGCGTGCGTGCGTGCGTGCGTGTGTGTGTGTTTTACAGGAATGTTGACCATCACTGACTTTATCAACATCCTGACCAGATACTATAAATCCCCCATGGTAACACACACACACACACACACACACACACACACACACACACACACACA
>NW_024689139.1:0-532 GCF_008729295.1 Plectropomus leopardus | reverse complement strand
AAACATGTTTTATGTTACAGTAAACATCCGGGCAATTGTCCTTCAATTTTGTTTATTAGAAAACTGGTCTTAAACTTAGTCTTAGTGGCATTAAAAAAAGTCTTAAAAAGTCTTACATCTGCCTCACCTTTACCTGCAGGAACCCTGTATATGTGAAAATCTTGGACTAGTGTGCGCATGAGAGTGTTTGTTGGAGCACTTCATCTTGTCTGACCTGAAACAGACAAACTGAGGCGTCTCCTGTCATGACTGTACCTGCACAGAGTGTGTGGGTAAAGCTTGTGTTTATGTATGGCTGCTTACTTTCCCGTCTTCTCTGGTGTGTAGAAAGCCACAGACACAGCCGAGTGGTGGCGCACATATCCGACCCGTTTGACAGCCAGCAGCTCCCTGCGATCCACCTCTCCCACCACCAGGAACCAGCCCTCATCCTTCATCTTGGGGAACCTGGGAGCCTGGGCCTTACTGTCCTGCTTCCTCTGAGAACACACACACACACACACACACACACACACACACACACACACACACA
>NW_024689138.1:0-555 GCF_008729295.1 Plectropomus leopardus | reverse complement strand
CTGTCTCTGTCTCTGTCTCTGTCATTATCTGTCACTGTCTCTGTCTTTGTCTCTATCTCTGTCTGTCTCGGTCTTCAGCCGGTCCTGTCGTGTCTGTTGGACCTGTTGTTGGTTTTGGAGAAGCCCCCCTCTTCTCTCATCCGGTCCTCGTCCCGCAGAAAGCCCTGTCGCCATGACGACGTGCTGCGTCTGGTGTTGACTCACATGGAGGCGGAGAACAAAGTGGCGCTGCGGCGCGTCTACGCCGCCGCCCTGCCTCCGTATGTGGACAGGTAGGAGCGTTTGACATGCTCTCCTGGAGCAGCAGCAGGCGGGTGGAGTCGGCAGCAATGTCTTAAGGGTGCGTTTGTTTCGTCAGGATGGGTGTGGCAGTGTGCCGACATCTGCGGCGGCTGGAGCGGGTGGTGCTGGGATACCTGGAGGTCAGGGATCCACCTGAGGAGGTGAGCAGGCTCAAGATCCTGGAGGTCTTGGAGAAAACCTCCAGGACCGCGTGGCCACGGTGAGAACACACACACACACACACACACACACACACACACACACACACACACA
>NW_024689137.1:0-970 GCF_008729295.1 Plectropomus leopardus | reverse complement strand
GATGGTGTTGTGTTATTTTGTATTTGTGTTTTGAAAATGTATTTTGTTTTTTAAATGTATTTTTGAAATACTGTTTTTTAAATGTTTTTTAATGTTGCAGTTTTTTTGTTTTTTGAAATGGCGTAGTATTTTTAAAATGTGTTTAATTAAAATTGTTGTTTGCAGAAAATTGTTTCCAGAATGTTTTTGTGTTTTGCGAAATGCTGTATTTTGTGAAAAGTTGCTGTTTTCTGAAATATAATGTTTGTTATAATGTTTGGTTTTTGAAATGTTGTTTTTTCTAAATGTTGTGATGTTTTTTTTAAAGTTCTGTTTTGTGAAATATTTTTCTAATGTTGTGTTTCTTTAAATGTTTTATTGTTTTAATTGTTTTGTGAAATGTTCCGTCTTGTTAGCTGCTAATAAATCCGTCACTCTCCATCCTCATTTACACTCGTGTTAATTAACAAACTCAGTCACCTCTGGACCTGGATCCATACTGCCGGACTGCATGTGTCCGTAACGATCATATGTGTGTGTGTGTGTGTGTGTGTGTGTGTGTGTTTACATTGTGTGAGTGTGTGTGAGCATTAACGATGGACAGTCCTGGATCTGGCTGATAAACTAAAAGAAGAAAAACAACGTAAAGCCGGATTCTTCGTGTTTCGCGGCACTAATGCTCTTACTCTGCGTCTTTATTCGCTGCTAATTAATTAGACCACATACACCCCCCCCCACCCCTCAACACGCCCTGCGCTGTGTGGCAGCGCCGCTGCTCAATGAATGGCGAGATATGCTGGCAGGATTAGAGTTATCCTGCCGCTGGTAGCGCCGCGGTAATCCGGCGAGCGAGACGGCGAGTACACGGCGGCTATTGTGACCGAGGGATGCGCTTCTCTCTGCTTTTGTTTTGAAAAGACCCACATTGTCCACCGTCTCTTAGGGAACACACACACACACACACACACACACACACACACACACACACACA
>NW_024689136.1:0-496 GCF_008729295.1 Plectropomus leopardus | reverse complement strand
GCCAGCAGCGAGCAGCTAAAGGTGTTAACTCCGTAAATGGGGCTAAACAGGGGTGACTTCTAGCTCACCAGGTGGAGTATGCCCTCCATATGGGCTGAGTCCTCCGCAGGGGGGCCGGGTTTGATTCCAGCCTGCGGCCCTTTGCTGCATGTTGCCCCCCCCCCCCCCCTCCATATTTCCTATCTATCTTAGCTGCCCTATTATTAAAGGCAAAGAAACAGCCAAAAATAATCTTAAACAGTGCTAAACGACAGCAACAGTGCTGACAGAGATAACAGTGGTAACCATGCTGGCGTTCACGACAGTGCCGTTCAATATTAACAGTGACTGCTGTATGAGAGCTGTGCAAAGTGGCGGCAATCAGCCGGCCAATGGGATACGCACATGCTTTAACATGCATGCTTAGCCAGAACGCCTCACGACAACAAACCACAGGGAAGCTCGGAATACAACACACACACACACACACACACACACACACACACACACACACACA
>NW_024689135.1:0-513 GCF_008729295.1 Plectropomus leopardus | reverse complement strand
TTTTTATTTTTATGTTTTTTTTTCTTTTCTAATTTGGTCTTTGGAGGTGTTTTTTTTTTAAAAAAAAATTAATTTTTCTTTTTTTGGGGTTGTTTTTTATTTGTTTTTTAAATAACTTTGAGTTGTGGGAATGATTATTCTTCTCTTAGTGGTAATATTTTTTTTATATTTTTTGCATTTCTGATTTTTTTTTCTATTTGATTTTATAATTTTGAGTTTCTTGGATGTGCTCTGTTCATGACGATTTTTTTGTTTAAGTGCATTTTCTGATAATTCTCACTTACTTTTAAGTAACATTTCTAATTCTGCAGTATTTTCATTGGGTGGTATTAGTACTTTTACCTTAGTAAAGGATCTGAATACTTCTTCCACCACATGTTGACATCAGACGTGTGTTTGAGCCAGAGAGAGCTGAGGGACACACTGCTGGTTTACTTTTCAACGAGCTTTGTGCAGAGTACAGACACTAAACACACACACACACACACACACACACACACACACACACACACA
>NW_024689134.1:0-429 GCF_008729295.1 Plectropomus leopardus | reverse complement strand
GTGAGGTTGGTGAGGCTCTGGTGGGGCGTTCCTCCCAGGAAGGTGCCTTCCTGCGAGGTGGTCACGCCGCGGCCCCTGCTGTCCACCCGGATGCCCTCCTTCGCCTTCTCCAGCACGTCGTCCATGTACAGACGCATCCTGCAGGGCGAGCGATCGCACCGTCAGTTTGAGTGATTCACTTTTTTTCTTTGCAGCTACATTTAAAGTTTGAAGCATCGTGGTGATATTCGGAACGAGTTTCACGGCTCACCCGTTGATGTTGTTGTAGACAGCGACGTAGTGGCTGTTGTCGTCGTTGTACGTCTTCTGTGTCTTAATCTCACTGTTTCCAGCTCTCACCACGACATGGCCCTCGTGCAAAAACACCTGACACACTCCGTCCTATACACACACACACACACACACACACACACACACACACACACACAG
>NW_024689133.1:0-920 GCF_008729295.1 Plectropomus leopardus | reverse complement strand
ACACGCATGTGTGTGTGTGTGTGTGTGTGTGTGTGTGTGTGTGTGTGGTTTTGTCACCTGAAATAATGCAGAGGGATTAGCGCGTGTGTCCCATTCTCTTGCTGATAAAAGCCGTTTGTCGTCCTCTGAACGGGGATTTGCTGTATCTAAATGTAACAGAGGGCTGTTGTGTGGTTTCTCGACTCGGTCAGGATTAACTGGCAGAGAAATGGCGTCGAGTTCGGGCTCCCAGGTGAGACAGGTGAGACGTGTCGTCTTCTGCAACAAGTTCTTTGTTTTGTAATTTTACATTTTTCTTTATTTTTTATCAATGAAGAAACTGCAGCTGCACATGCACATCCAAGACTGAGGTCAAAACCAGAAAGAAAGACAAAGATGAGTGATTCAGATATTTTTGGCTGTTTAACAACAGAGATGAGGATTCAGTCTGATGAGCTCACAAAATCTACAGCAAACATCAAACCCCGTTAACCCTTTGAAACCTGGAACGACATCAGGTATCCTCTGCTGCGGTCAGACGCCCTCCACACGCATTCAGAGCTTTAACAACTTGAGTCTGCTGGTTTTATTTCTTTCCTCTTATTATTTTTTGGGGAAAAAAATGTAAATATAAAATTATTCTAATTAAAAATATAGTTTTCTGTACATTTCCCCCTAATTTATCAGATCATTTTCTAATCTGCTCCCTTCTGTTTTAAACTAAACTACGTTTCTGATCCCTGTTAGCTCATTTCTCACCGTTTTTCTGTGGGACAGTTCTCGCCAAGTTGCCTTTAAAGAAATCAAACCAAAAATCTGTTCACGTTTCAAAGGGTCAAACAGCTTGTGAGAGGACTCTGAACGCAGCACAAGAAAAGTCAAGTCAAGTCAGTTTTATTTATATAGCCCATTATCACAAAACAAGGTTTGCCTCAGAGGGC
>NW_024689132.1:0-1566 GCF_008729295.1 Plectropomus leopardus | reverse complement strand
AGACAGAATGCACTGTCAGAATATAGAAGTGTTGCTCTCATTAAAATAGAGCCTATAGGCACAGTACTGTATGTTCGAGAGATAGATCATTACTTTGTGCACAGTGAGAAATGATATGAAGGAAATATTATAAAAACGCATGTAAATAACAAAGACAAACAAACCGTGCAGTTTTTTTATGGACAGCAGTGTTAACAGAAAGAAGAAATAATCTCTAAAGGATAAATGCTGTAGGTCAGTCTCACCCTGTGTTTGCAGCCGGCGTCTTTAAACGGGCAGAGGACGAGTGCGCTGCCGCAATTGTCCTTCACATGGTTAGCCAGGTCCTCTCGGGCGATGTTGGGTGTGCCGCACTGGTTTGGGCACTGAACAGGAAACCGAGGGCAGTGGTACTGGTGGTTCTGCAGAGGAGTCAGGGACAGTGTTAATGTGTGCAAAGCTGACCGACAGCATGAGTGATAAGAAAACATACTGCACACACAGCTGGGTTGCAGATTAATGGTTGCACAGGAAAAAATGCCCTTGAAAGTTCTAAAAATACATGTGGTATTATTAATGAGGCTGCAAAAATAGAGAAGAAGTCACAAAGAAATAACATGTTGCCAATAACACAGCAAATCTTGCAACAAAAGTAATAAAAAGACTAGAGCGGAAACAATAAAGTTATTAACAGATTATCAATCTGCAAGCAGCTTTATAATTGATTGTCATTTTATTGTAGATATGGCTTTTTTTTTAGCTGTTTTTGTCTTTTTATTATTATTTTTTTCTTAAATTTAATATTTTTTTATATTACATTACCCTAGTGTTGTGGAAACTTTCTCTATTTTCTGATGTTTTATAGAAATAATTATTCACTGAGAAAATAATCAAAAGATTTATCAATTATGGAAACACGACAGAGATTAACAATTGTTTTCATTATCTTAACAATCTTTTCTTGACTAATCAATCAATCAAGTCTATAAAATGTGTCCAACCATCACTCCAAAACCCCCAAATATTCAATTTCCAAAAACAAAAAACAGGGGAAAAAAAGAATAATTCCATATTAGAGGGGTTTTTAGGGCTTTTTGCTTGAAAAATGACTGAAACTATTTTTTGATGACTTAAAACAGCTGCATATTGGGGCGCCCAGTGGCTCAGTGGGTAGAGCATGAGCCCCATTTACAAAGGCTGTGTCCTTGCCAAAGTGGTTGCGGGTTAAATTCCGACCTTGACCCTATGCTGCATGTTGTCCCGTCTCTAACCCCCTTTCTCCCTTCAGCTTTCCTATCAATTAAAGGCATAAAAAGCCAAAAAACAATTGCAGATTATTTTTCTGACAATCGAATAATCAATTAATTGACCTTTTGTTGCAGCTCTAAATCAATATTATCATTAGTTGCAGCCTTATATCTAATGAGCTAGATGGTGAATAAAACTAAAATGGTACATATGGAGTGTTTATTTGCCAATGTGCAAAGCTAATGTATTATAAAGTCAATTAGTATCATAATATATCATATCAGGAGGTAAGAGCTCATCCGACTTGACTGAAATTATGTTGAAATGAAATGACTAGGG
>NW_024689131.1:0-1457 GCF_008729295.1 Plectropomus leopardus | reverse complement strand
CACCAATCCTCACCCTTTATACACACTCTGCCTCTCCCCTGCTTTCACCCTCCCTGACCCCTCCCCACCCTCATGGCAGCTGTAATGTTATTAGTGGGTTTCTGCAGCCATTACTCGGCCAGCTCCCCCCCACACAACCCAACACGCAGCAGACGCAGAGGGGGCAGTGGGGGGGCAGCGCGGGGCAGGGGCGTCACTAATGGCTTTTTAAAAAGGTTACAGCATGTCGCTCCCTCTTCATAATGGGGCCCTGGCTGTGCTGGAAATGCAATTTCCGGGAAAGATAATGCAAGGAGTGAAGGGCTGCGTGGAGGGGGTGAAGTTGGGAGGATGGGCGAGCGGTGTGTACCTTATGTTCAAGTGAAGAGAAAGAAGACAGAGGAAAGAGACAGGAGGAGGGTGCGAGCCTGAAAAACCGTTGGTGGTGGAGGAAGTGTGCAGAGACGATGGGGGGATTTACAGATTTTCAGAAGAAGGCGTGGAGGTGCAGAGAATTCAGCATACGAGCTGCAGCAGATACAGCGGCTATCTGTGTGTGCGAGCACATCAATAGTTAATGAAGACATTATCTGTACACCACGCGCCCGTGTATCTAAACAAGCATTATCCTTCAACATCCTGCATGGTTGGTTAAAGCCAAGTATACTAATTAACCCCACCCGCTCCACCGCTGGATACCAGGCTCAACTTTGCCTGATTGAATCCTCCTGCTTTTTCAGCCGCGATCTGTAATTGCTCGTCATGTTGGAGGGACGATTTAAGTGTATACATTATGTTCCTGTCGGCGCCGCGGTAACACTTTCAATTTATTTCACACCCTCTGCACATAACACAAAATCAATAACTCTCGGCTATGTGTGTTTTCATCGAGTCAGCCCGCAGTTCTGCCTGAACAATTAGAATTTAACTCAATTAATATCGAGCTGACATCTGGTATCTGTGTTTGTGCTGTTTTTCATCTGGGCAGGGGCGTTTTTAGGATTTGAGCACACTGGGGGCTCAGCCGGGACCTCTGCAGAGGGGTCTAGAGGGGATCCTCCTTTTTGATGAGCAAGCTCTATTTTAATCTTTCTTAAATGCACTCAAGCACCTTTTCACCCTAAAAATCTGAAACTTTAATTATAAATCATGATGTCAAAAATAGGGGGGGGGGGGGGGGGGGGGGGGTTGCAAAAAGGGGGAAGCATTTGAATAATTCTTCAAATACCGGGGAGGGACTGGGGAGGTGTTTTATTATCCAACTTGAAATGACTGAATCTTGTTTTTTACCCTCATTTTTAAACAAAGCATGCATTCCTCACCCACAGAATACTTCCTTTAAAAAAAGTATTGGTTTTTTTCTGAAAATTTGTAGATTTCTGACAATTTTAGGCTTTTTTTCCTTTATAACTATTTGGTGATTTTTCTTTCAAAATTTTTGGAATTCATTTTATTAGAACATTTTTGCAGATTTTTTT
>NW_024689130.1:0-757 GCF_008729295.1 Plectropomus leopardus | reverse complement strand
ATGTTGCCAAGCCTGGTTGTTTTATTGATTGATTTTTTCCTTAAAGTAAGTATTTGATATAATGGATCTACTCTGTTGATACATATTAACAACTTGTATTGTTTGTCTCTGTTCTCTGATGGGGACTGGGAGTTTTTTTTTTTCTTTTCCTCTTTTCAGGAAGAGCAAAAGTTTGTTCAGTCCAATTTTAACTGTATGTGTTGTGGTAAGATAGTTGAATCACTTTGAAAAAACAGTTTTTGTAGATTTTCCATGTTATGCAAGTTCGTAGTATAGTTAGTGCAAGTGGTCATACAAACACACACACACACACACACACACACACACACACACACACACACAGCTTGTCTCTAGTTGTTCATGTTAGTGCTCTCTGTCACATTCACTGTTTTCAACCAGGCAGATTTGACTGTCTGGGCTCATTTCTCTGTCCTTGGTCCTGAACGGCTGATATCTTTTCAAACACTTTTTGTTTACTTCCCCCCACACTTTCATCAGTTTCATGCCACTTAGGATTTCCAGAACAGTCAGAAATAAAAAAGTCCAGATGCAAGTTAATGTGGTGATAAAACCACACAAACACATTCAGAGCGTTTATTATATATGATTTAAATTGAAGATAAAAAACAAAAACTCATGAATATGTAAATTGTTTAAGCTTTAAAGATTAGGTTCTTCGTTGTAGCTACATGAATTAACTTTACTTATAACATTATAAATAACCACTTCCTTTCGCATTGAACTATACAAACGCGGG
>NW_024689129.1:0-395 GCF_008729295.1 Plectropomus leopardus | reverse complement strand
GGCCCAAAACATCATAATATAGCATGTCAAAAAAATGAACAAAAAAGCAAGGCTATAGTATGGCAAAAAAGTCAAAATTTGACACGTCTCAAAAACACCTGGAAACGCCTCAGAATAGCTTAAAATAGGTCGCTGAGACACACAATAGCATTAAAACCTGCAAAAACGGCACAAAACGTTATAATATAGCATGATTAAAAAATGACCAAAAAAGCAAGGCTATAGTATGGCAAAAAAGTCAAAATTTGACACGTCTCAAAAGCAGCTGGAAACACCTCAAAACAGCTTAAAATAGGTCGCTGAGACACACCATAGCATTACAACCTGCAAAAAGGCCCAAAACATCAGAATATAACATGTCCAAAAAATGACCAAAAAAGCAAGGCTATAGTATG
>NW_024689128.1:0-437 GCF_008729295.1 Plectropomus leopardus | reverse complement strand
AGGAGAAGGCGGAAGCGTGGTCGGGGACAGGCGGAGGTTCCGAAACCAAGTGAGCAGTCCGATGATGCAACGGTACCGATGGGGATGGACCAGGAGGATCGTCGGGGCCAGGCGGAGGTGTCTTTACCAGCGAAGCAGATCAGGGACGCCAAAACAGAACTCGTGGTCGAGGACAGAAGACAGGTAGGTTTACTGGGGATCAGGCGAAGAGAGCAGGTCAGGAACAGGCAGGGTCGGCTTTCAGAGATCTGGCAGGAGAATGCTGGAGAGTCTTGCATAATGCAGAAGAACAATCTGGCAACGAGTGTGTGTGTGTGGCAGGCTTATATACTGGGTTGATTACTGATGAGTTGCAGCTGGAGGTGAGTGAGCAGAGCAGGCAGAGTGGGTGTGGTCAGCAGGTAGAGGGAGCAGAGGAAGAGTGAATGGAAAAGTAC
>NW_024689127.1:0-352 GCF_008729295.1 Plectropomus leopardus | reverse complement strand
AGACTTGCCATAGCAAAGAAAGTAGCAAAAATGGACGAAAACACCATGAAATAGGATGCTGAAAAAATGACCGAAAAGGCAAGGCTATAGTATGGAAAAATGTCAAAATATGACATGTCCCAAAAACAGCCGAGAACAGTTGAAAACATACTAAAATAGCTTGGGGAGACACGCCATGGCATAGAAAGTTGTAAAAACGGCCAAAAACACCAACATATAGCATGTCAAAAAAAATGACCCAAAATGTAAAGATATAGTATGGCAAAGAGGTCAAAAAACAGCCGAAAACATTTGAAAACCACATTATATACTTTGCCAAGATTCGCCATATTATAAAAAGTTACAAAAACGG
>NW_024689126.1:0-480 GCF_008729295.1 Plectropomus leopardus | reverse complement strand
ATTTTTAGTCATTTTTCTGACATGCATTATTATAATGTTTTTGGCTGTTTTATGACATTCTATGCTATCTATATATAAAAGTGCAAAATGTCAATAATGTCAAAATATGACGTCCAAAAACAGCTGAAAACCACTGTAATCGAATAGAATGTAAAAAAACATCCAAAAATGGCCAAATACTCCATAAAATAACATGTTGAAAAATTACCAAAACGCCACACTATGGTATGATGAAAAATGTCAAAATATGACATTTCCAAAAAACAGCTGAAAACCACTAAGTAGTCTAGACACGTCATAGTATAGAGTGTCGTAAAAAAGACCTGAAGACCCCACAAAATAGCATGTCAGATAAATGATCGAAAATGCCATTGCCATAGTATGACAAAAAATGTCAAATTATGACATGTCTAAAAAAACAGCAAAAAACACAAGTATAGCATGTTGAGACACATAGTAGTATACAGTGTCAAAAAACAT
>NW_024689125.1:0-278 GCF_008729295.1 Plectropomus leopardus | reverse complement strand
CCAGATGAGGTGGCTTGGGCATCTAATTAGGATGCCTCCAGGACGCCTCCCTGGTGAGGTGTTCATGGCACGTCCCACCGGTAGGAGGCCCCGGGGAAGACCCAGGACACGCTGGAGAGACTACGTCTCACAGCTGGCCTGGGAACGCCTCGGGACGAAGTGGCCGGGGAGAGGGAAGTCTGGGTTTCCCTGCTTAGGCTGCTCCCCCCGCGACCCGACCCCGGATAAGCGGAAGAAAATGGATGGATGGATGGATGGATGTGTACAACAAAATATAC
>NW_024689124.1:0-915 GCF_008729295.1 Plectropomus leopardus | reverse complement strand
TTGAAAAATATGACCGAAAAGGCAAGGCTATAGTATGGCAAAAATGTCAAAATAAGAAACGTCCCAAAAAACAGCTGAAAACACCTCAAAACAGCAGAAAATGGCATGCCAAGACACGCCATAGCATAGAAAGTTGCAAAAAAAGGCCAAAAACACCATGATATAGCATGTTTAAAAAATGACTGAAAAGCAAGGCTATAGTAAGGCAAAAATGTAAGAAAAAAACACATCCCAAAAAAAGCTGAAAACACCTCAAAACAGCATGAAATCGCGTGCCAAAACATGCCATAGCGTAGAAAGTTACAAAGATGGCCAAAAACAACATGATACAGTATATTGAAAAAAAATGAATGAAAAGGCAAGGCTATAGTATGACAAAAATGTCAAAATATGACAAGTCCCAAAAATCGCTGAAAACACCTCAAAACAGAAGAAAACAGCGTGCAGAGACACGCCATACCATAGAAAGTTGCAAAAATGGCCAAAAACAACATGATATAGTATATTGAAAAAAATGAACGAAAAGGCAAGGCTATAGTATGGCAAAAATGTCAAAATATGACACGTCCCAAAAACAGCTGAAAACACCTCAAAACAGCATAAAATAGCGTCCCGAGACACTCCATACCATAGAAAGTTGCAAAAATGGCCAAAAACACCATGATATAGCATGTTGAAGAACTGACAGAAAAGGCAAGGCTATAGTATGGCAAAAATGACAAAATATGACAAATCCCAAAAACAGCAGAAAACACCTCAAAACAGCATAAAATAGCATCCCGAGACATGCCATAGAATAGAAAGTTGCAAAAAAGGCCAAAATCAACGTGATATAGCATGTTGAAGAAATGACAGAAAAGCAAGGCTATAGTATGGCAAAAATGTCAAAATATGACACGTCCCAAAAACAGCTGA
>NW_024689123.1:0-957 GCF_008729295.1 Plectropomus leopardus | reverse complement strand
AAAAGGCAAGGCTATAGTATGGCAAAAATGTCAAAATATGACATGTCCTAAAAACACCTCAAAACACCTCAAAACAGCTTAAAAGAGGTTGCTGAGACATGCCATAGCATAGAACCTTTCAGAAATGTCCAACAACACCAAAATAATGCATGTCCAAAAAATGACCAGAATGGCAAGGCTATAGTATGGCAAAAGTGTCAAAATATGACATGTCCTAAAAAACAGCTTAAAACATCTTAAAACAGAATAAAATAGAGTGCAAAGACATGCCATAGCATTGAATCCTTCAAAAATGTCCAAAAACACCAAAATAATGCATGTCCAAAAAATGACCAAAAAGGCAAGACCATAGTATAGCAAAACTGTTGTGACGACCTCGGAGTCGGGGCCTGGAGTTTTAGAGTGTGTGGTCCTTTCGGCATGTATACATTGTGTTTTTTGTGTCTGTAGGTCCTGGGACCTCCACGTGGAACCCACTGACTAATTAGGGGCACCTGGCCAGCGCTCCTGATCATTCAATCTGTGCTGCTGTGGCGTCTATTGTCGTTCCTGCTTCGCCGTCGGCCAGCCATGCCGCCCTATACTGCTTTTCCTTTTGTTACTTTTGCACTCTACAACACGCACCACACATGATCATCGCATCCACACACCCGAACTCACTACTGACATTCATTTCCACATCCCACCATCTTTTGCCTCATTAATATTAATAAATATTGGTTGTTTACTTTACGCCTGCGCGCATCCTTGTTATTTATTGCCGTGTGCTAGCAGACTGTAACAATGTCAAAATATGACATGTCCTGAAAACAGCTGAAAACACCTCAAAACAGCTTAAAAGAGGTTGCTGAGACATGCCATAGCATAGAACCTTTCAGAAATGTCCAACAACACCAAAATAACGCATGTCCAAAAAATGAAAAAAAAAGGCAAGGCTATAGTATGGCAAAAATGTCA
>NW_024689122.1:0-215 GCF_008729295.1 Plectropomus leopardus | reverse complement strand
TAATAAAGCATGTCCAAAAAATAACCGAAAAGGCAAGGCTATAGTAAGGCTAAGAATGTCAAAATATGGCATGTCTGAAAAACAGCTTCAAACACCTTAAAACAGTATAAAATACCGTGCCAAGATACATCATAGCATACAATGTTGCAAAAACATCCAAAAACACTATAATAAAGCATGTCCAAAAAATAACCGAAAAGGCAAGGCTATAGTAA
>NW_024689121.1:0-635 GCF_008729295.1 Plectropomus leopardus | reverse complement strand
AAAATAGCCTTCTAAGACACGCCATAGCAAAGAAAGTTACAAAAAGGACAAAAAATAGCTTAATTTGGCATGTGGAAAAACTGACTGAAAAAGCAAGGCTATAGTATGGCAAAAATGTCCATATAAGACATGTCCTAAAAGCAGCTAAAAAACACATTAAACCACAGGAAATAGCCTTCTGATACACGCTATACCAAAGAAAGTTGCAAAAAGTTACAAAAACAGCCTAATTTAGCATGTGGAAAAAATGACGGAAAAAGCAAGGCTATAGTATGGCAAAAATGTCCAAATAAGACATGTCCCCAAAACAGTTAAAAATGACATTAAACCTCAGGAAATAGCCTTCGAAGACACGCCATAGCAAAGAAAGTTGCAAAAATTGCCAACAACAGCATTATTTGGCATGTGGAAAACATGACGGAAAAAGCAAGGCTATAGTATGGCAAAAATGTCCAAATATGACATGTCCTAAAAACAGCTAAAAACCACTTTAAACCAAATTAAATAGCCTTCTAAGACACGCCATAGCAAAGAAAGTTTCAAAAATTGCCAACAACAGCATAATTTGGCATGTTGAAAAAATGACCGAAAAAGCAAGGCTATAGTATGGCAAAAATGTCAAAATGTGACATGTT
>NW_024689120.1:0-1742 GCF_008729295.1 Plectropomus leopardus | reverse complement strand
GCTGATGTGGCGCTATAGTGGCCTGTATCCTCCTCCTTTCAGACTAGGCTTTCACACAGGGAGGGGGTGCGCAGTGGGAATAACTTTAAATAAACATTCAAACACAATACTAACCGATTTAGTGTTTTTGTTTCTTTATTGCAGAATGAATCATCTGCTATTTTGTCCATTCAGACCTGGAACTGAAATCCAGCATGACTAACATGGCCAACAATTTTCATAATTAACCGTTTAAGTTAGAGATGTCCCAATCCCGTCTCAAATATAATTATCTGTGTTTTATCCAGCAAAGCTTTCATGTACAGCAATGTAACTAGGGCAACCATTGTAAATTCTCCACTGTGTGTGTGTGTGGATAAGAGCAGGGGCTGAGCTCCTCATGTGATGAAAACACAACATGCACAAAATGACAACAAAAGCCAGTATGACACTTTATTTATTGCAGTTGGATGGTAAGTGGACTTGCACTTGTAGAGCGCTTGTGTTTTGACGACTCAAACTGCCTTCACACTACTTGTCACTTTCAACCATTTGTAACTACACAAGTTGCAATGTGACAAGCGCACTATTTATTTCAGCTCTGTGTAAGAGTTTCTTGCGTGTTGCTGTTGCGCGGTCATTTATGGCGCATGATGCTTCACCGCCATATCTGACCGCTGGAGAGCCTACCACGACCACACTTACCACGCCACTGCACGTGCAACAAAAGTTCTGCTAGGAAACGGCCAATAACCAATTAATAAATGTAATCTATGCAAAAGCTATATAGACAATAAAAATAAACAACAAAATACAGTTCATAAGTTAACTTTGTTAACTAAGTTAACTCGGGTGTCTGCACTGAAGCAACGAACACTGCTGACCACACGGGAAGTTTGAGGATTTCTGATTGATCTCATAATGGCACTTAACATTGAACTCTGTGAGCAAAGAATTCACCTGTTTAGACATAAGGCAGATGAACTTATATTTCCCCCAGATTATGAAGATCCATTTTTCCTGATATTTGCTCCTTCAACCATACAGGGTTAATTTCTGTGGTGGCTTTTCCATCTCATTTCCACATCAAACGTCCAGTGTGTAGGGTCTAGGCGTATCTGTTGGCAGAAATGATATTAAATATTCATAAGTACGGTATGTTTTCCTCAGTGTACAATCACCTGAAAATAAGAATTGTGGATTTATTACCTCTGAGACATTTATATCTACATAAAGAGTGGCTCATCTTGTATGTTTCTACAGTAACCTAGACTGGACAAACCAAACGCTCTAGATAGGCCAGTTGCGTTTTTGCTTCAGCCACTGTAGTTTACTTTTATTCTCAGCACGCGAGAGAAGTTTCAGTTGGCTGCCACCCTCTAACTTCACACTTAGATGCCACTAATTCCTGTACATTAGCTTTACCTTTAACCCTTTCAATCCTGAGCTAATTAGCTAGATTTTTCTGTCTTATTTTAAATGAGAAGAAGGCAGTGAGCCATGAAAGAAGAAATGGCCAAACTAGCAAGAAATTAGTAACAAAAGTACAAAAAAAATTACATGATAATTAGTTGGGGGCAGAAAGAAAAAAAAAATGAAATAGAAAATTTAAAAAAAAAACCAAGGCAAACAAGACTTGAAGAAAAGTGCTTAAAACTATGATTCTGTAACAGAATTTTAAGTATGTAATTATGATAATTAAAATGTTTTCTGTTGTTTTTCTTTTTCCCCAAGACATGTTTCCATAGATTTAAAAAGTAATT
>NW_024689119.1:0-898 GCF_008729295.1 Plectropomus leopardus | reverse complement strand
TATAGTATGGCAAAAAATGTCAAAATATGACATGTCCCAAAAATAGCCAAAAAGTGTTGAAGACCACTTTAAATGACATGCTGAGACATGCCATAGCATAGAAAGTTGCAAAAATGGCCAAAAATACCAAAATATAGCAGATCAAAAAATGACCAAAAAAAGCAAGGCTATAGTATGGCAAAAATGTCAAAATATGACACCTCCCAAAAATAGCCAAAAAGTGTTGAAGACCACTTTAAATGACATGCTGAGACACGCCATAGCATAGCAAGTTACAAAAATCGAAGAAAACACCATTATATAGCATGTCAAAAAAGTGACCAAAAAAGCAAGGCTATAGCATGGCAAAAATGTTAAAATATGACACCTCCCAAAAATAGCTGAAAATAGTTGAAAAGCACTTTAAATAGCGTGCTGAGACACGCTATAGCAGAGAAAGTTGCAAAAATGGAAGAAAACACCATTAAAGAGCATGTCAAAAAAATGACCAAAAAAGCAAGGCTATAGTATGGCAAAAATGTCAAAATATGACACCTCCCAAAAATAGCCAAAAAGTATTGAAGACCACTTTAAATGACATGCTGAGACACGCCATAGCATAGAAAGTTGCAAAAATGGCCAAAAATACCTTAATATAGCATGTCAAAAAAATGACCCAAAATGCAAGGCTATAGTATGGCAAAAAAGTCAAAATATCACACCTCCAAAAAAATAGTTGAAAACAGATGAAAACAGTTGAAAAGCACTTTAAATAGCGTGCTGAGACATGCCATTGCATAGCAAGTTGCAAAAATGGAAGAAAATCCCATAATATAGCATATTGAAAAAATGATCCAAAATGTAAATCTATAGTATGGCAAAACTGTCAAAATATGAAATGTCCCAAAAATAGCCAAAA
>NW_024689118.1:0-697 GCF_008729295.1 Plectropomus leopardus | reverse complement strand
AATGCAAGGCTATAGTATGGCAAAAATGTCAAAATATGACATTTTCTGAAAACTGCTGAAAACCAAATTAAACCACATGAAATAGCTAGTCAATTTATGCCATAGCATAGAAAGTTGCAAAAACAGCTAAAAACACAAAATTTTGACATGTGCTAAAAATCAACGAAAATACAAGGCTATAGTATGGCAAAAATGTGAAAATATGACAATTTCCAAAAACTGCTGAAAACCACATCAGACCACCTAAAATACCCGTCCAAGACATACAATAGCATAGAAATTTGCAAAATTTCCCCAAAACAAGAAAATTTGACATGTGGGAGAAATGACCAAGAATACAAGACTATAGGATGGCAAAAATGTCAAAATGTGACATTTCCCATAAACTGCTGGAGACCACATTAAACCACATAAAATAACTGTCCAAGACACGGCGTACCATAGAAATTTTCAAAAATTCCCTGAAACAGAAAAATTTAACATGTGGTGAAAATGATCAAAAATGCAAGGCTATAGTATGGCAAACATGTCAAAATATGACATTTTCCAAAACCTGCTGAAAACCACATTAAACCACATAAAACTGCAGTCCAATAACCACCATAGCATAGAAATTTGCAAAATTTCCCCAAAATAGAAAAATTTGACATGTGGTAAAAATGACCAAAAATGCAAGGCTATAGTATGGCAAAAATGT
>NW_024689117.1:0-888 GCF_008729295.1 Plectropomus leopardus | reverse complement strand
CTGCTACACAATATCAGCCTATGGGAGTGAAGTACCTCCACACACAACCCCTGGCTTGGACTTCAGACATCGCTTCCAAAAGCTGTTTTTAATCCTGTGGCACTGGGTTTTTGTATATTTCTTTTAATGTTGGACATTAGACCTTATTTATTGAACATTTTATTATTTCACACACAATTACTCTGAGAATTGTTAGTTCACTACTTTAGGTGCTGTTAACTTGTATTTCTGAATTTTTGTTGTTAAGAGTAGTTAATTAGATTTGTTTTCCTGTTTTCTTTTATTTTTGGGATTGTGTTAGGTGAGAAGCAAACTTTAGGTTACAGTCTCCTGTTGTTTTGATTATTTGTTTATTTAACAACACTGACTGGTCCATTGTTCAGTACCAATGTACTGTTGACAATAAATAACTTTCAATTTACCAACTATATCTGGTTTCATTGTTGCTTACTTTATCCCATCTGGAGCCGGGTCATAACCGTCATTTTAAGCCATTTTTGGGACGGATCAAAATTTGACATTTTTCGCCAAGGTATAGTATGCGATAGTGGGCCATTTTTTCAACATGCTAAATTATGATGTTATTGGCATTTTTTGGCCTTTGACAAAATGACCGAAAAAGCAAGGCTATAGTATGGCAAAAATGCCAAAAAATGGCATTTCCCAAAAACCGCTGAAAACACCTCCAAACAGCATAAAATAGCGTGCCAAGACACGCCTTAGTGAGGAATTTCTTAAAAATAGCCAAAAACACCATAATATTGCATGTTGAAAAAATGACCAAAAAAGCAAGGCTATAGTATGGCAAAAATGTCAAAAAATGGCATTTCCCAAATACAGCTGAAAACACCTCCAAACAGCATAAAATAGCGTGCCAAGACACGCCAT
>NW_024689116.1:0-821 GCF_008729295.1 Plectropomus leopardus | reverse complement strand
AACTGTTTGCAGAATTACTTCATCTTGCTTTGTGTCTGATTTGTGCTGGGCTGAATAAACGTCATTACCAACTATCCCTGTTTACCGGTGTACTGCATCTGGGTCCGTATCACACCCGTTACAATCTGAGGATTACTGGAGTTAGAGCTCATTATCATTATCATTTTTGTCTGACAGTAGAGTTTATTGCACCTCCTCTAGCAGTTTTATCTTGAACTGGTCAGCATTAATGGAACATCAGGGAGCACACCTTTCCAATGATATGCTGTATGACTATACCACTTAAATAACAACAAGTACAGCACTTGCATTACGTATCCCATGACTAATTCAGCTGACAATGATCATCTTACATGACTGTTGAATTCCAAAATCAAGGGTATTTAAAGTAAAACAACATGTCAGGCAACATGGAAAAAGACAGCTTAGCTGTCTGGATCTGCCGTTGGTCAGGTTCCTCTGTTTCAGCTTATATAAGGCCATATGTCTTACTTTTTGGAACATCAAAACAGAGGGAAGTCGATATCTGCTCTTCTCTGCGGGTGCAGCAGTGTCTTTGACAGCTCTTAGGAGAGTTATGCTAAATTGTTGCTTCCATCCAGCTCTTCTAATTAGTTAATTCACATCATATGTTTGGATGGAAACATATCTTTTAAGAGTAGCGGACTTTCCAAAGACGACAACATTAGGTTGACCTACACAGCAGCTAAAGAACAAGCTTGTTAAAATAAATGGTAGGTAGACTAAGTGTGGCTGGCGGATACAGCTTTAAAATAATATCACAATATTTTTAGGCTATATCATGATACACAATATATATC
>NW_024689115.1:0-963 GCF_008729295.1 Plectropomus leopardus | reverse complement strand
GGGGGGGAGAGGCACAGCAATAATAGAAACAGATGTCATATTACAATAACAATAGGTGTGAAATTATTAATTGCACTCTATGATGATGTTGAGGGTGATGATAAGAGTCTCATGCGTATATTGATAGGGAGGTTTCCAAAGGCAAGATCACAGCATCGGCGCAACCAGGACCAGACCACAATCAGGGCGAGCGGGGGGAACAGTATCAGTACATCCACAGCACGAGCACAACCAAAGGCAGGGTCACAGCATCAGCACAGCTATCACCACGGTCAGGCACAGTCAAGGTTACGGCCAGGATCCAGGACAACTAGGAAACAAAGGAGCAGGAATGCTCCCAAGAGGCAACAGGATTAGTGTAGTGCAGTTCAACAGACCCAGGCTCTGTAATCGCGAGCCCCAGCTGGGCTTGCTAAGCTGTCTCTGATGTTGTTTCCATCAATTTGACAGTACATCCAACCAGCCTCAATCATCATCCTCACCAGGGTGTTGACTTTACAGCCATCTGTCATTGTAATGACTTGACTTGCAATGACTTGTACAGTTGTGAACAAATTTAGAAAACACACCAGCACCTACCTAAAAAGTATATTAACTCTTTGAAACTTGAGCAAATTGGTTTGATTTCTTTCGAAAACATGGGGAGATGGCAACAAGCAACTTAACAAGACATGGCCCAAAAATTAGCAAAAAACTTAGTAAAACCGTTGCGAGAAAATGACCTAAAAATGACCTTTAAAAGTGCCAAAAGTTGTTTTTTTAAAAGGATTTATTTTATATATTTTATTGTATTTTTCTGTAACAATTTTGAAAAATACATTCTTATAGTCTGGTCCGTGGGTGGGGGCCCTTGTGTGCGGAGTTTGCATGTTCTCCCCGTGTCTGCGTGGGTTCTCTCCGGGGTCTCCGGCTTCCTCCCACAGTCCAAAGACACGCAGGTCAGGTTGACTGGTGACTCTAAAT
>NW_024689114.1:0-759 GCF_008729295.1 Plectropomus leopardus | reverse complement strand
AAATGACATGTCCCAAAAACAGCTGAAAACACCTCAAAACAGCTTAAAATAGCGTGCCCAGACACGCCATAGCATAATGTCTTGCAGAAATTGCCAAAAACACCATGAAATAGCATGTTGAAAAAATGAGCAAAAAGGCAAGGCTATA
The DNA here is from genome assembly GCF_008729295.1 of Plectropomus leopardus. NCBI lineage: Eukaryota > Metazoa > Chordata > Actinopteri > Perciformes > Serranidae > Plectropomus > Plectropomus leopardus. The sequence continues at coordinate 611 of NW_024689114.1, read as the reverse complement.
GTAAGGCGAAAGATGTCCAAAAATGACATGTCCCCAAAACAGTTGAAAACACCTCAAAACAGCTTAAAATAGCGTGCCCAGACACGCCAGAGCATAATATCTTGCAAAAATGGCCAAAAACACCATGAAATAGCAGGTTGAAAAAATGACCGAAAAGGCAAGGCTATAGTAAGGCGAAAAATGTCCAAAAATGACATGTCCCTAAAACAGCTGAAAACACCTAAAAATAGCATAAAATAGCAGGCCAAGGCGTGCCATAGCATTACATGTTTCAAAAATTGCCAAAAAAAAGCATAATAATGCATGTTGAAAAAATGACCGAAAAGGCAAGGCTATAGTAAGGCAAAAAATGTCCAAAAATGACATGGCCCAAAAACAGCTGAAAACACCTAAAAACACCTTAAAATAGTGGGCCAAGACACACCATAGTATAATATCTTGCAAAAATGGCCAAAAATACCATGAAATAGCATGTTCACAAAATGAAAGAAAAGGCAAGGCTATAGTAAGGCTAAAAATTTTCAAAAACGACATGTCCCAAAAACAGCTGAAAACACATAAAAACACCTTAAATTAGCGTGCCAAGGCACACCATAGCATAATATCTTGCA
>NW_024689113.1:0-433 GCF_008729295.1 Plectropomus leopardus | reverse complement strand
GTGTGTGTGTGTGTGTGTATTTTTTGGAATGTGTGATACTTTTTTGTTTTCATCAAGCGAATACCATACACTGATACATAACTGCAAAGGCATAGTATGATAGTGAGATTGCATAATGACGAAAGATGACGGAGTGAAAAAAAGAAATAGAGAAGAAAAAAACAAGAAGAGGGGGGGGTGGGAGGGCGGGGGTGGGGGGTAAGGAACGGGGTAGGATAGATGGGACAGATGTGTAGTTGGAGTGTGTGTGTGCAAATCTGTAAGCGGTGCGAAATGGGCGAGGGATGAGAGGAGGAGACGAGAGGAAAAGTGTCCAGTTCTTGTAGATGAAGTTTAATGTAACTTCTTTTACACTCTGGGTTGCTCTTTCTGTTTACATCTGGAAACCACCATGTTCAATCTCACCTTGGTCCAGCACTCACTCCGCCATCCA
>NW_024689112.1:0-541 GCF_008729295.1 Plectropomus leopardus | reverse complement strand
TCCCAAAAACAGCTGAAAACACCTTAAAACAGTATAAAAGAGCGTGCAAATACACGCCATAGCATAGAATGCTGCAAAAATGGCAAAAAACACCATGAAAATGCATGTCCAAAAAATGACCGAAAAAGCAAGGCAAGTATGGCAAAAATGTCAAAATGTGACATGTCCCAAAAATAGCTGAAAACACCTTCAAACAGTATACAAGAGCGTCCCAATACACGACATAGCATAGAATGCTGCAAAAACAGCCAAAAACACCATGAAAATGCATGTCGAAAAAATGACCGAAAAAGCAAGGCTATAGTATGGCAAAAATGTCACAATGTGACATGTCGCAAAAATAGCTTAAAACACCTTAAGACAGTATACAAGAGCGTGCCAATACACACCATAGCATAGAATGCTGCAAAAATGGCCAAAAACACCATGAAAATGCATGTTGAAAAGCTGACCAAAAAGTCAAGGCTATAGTATGGCAAAAATGTCAAAATGTGAAATGTCCAAAAACTAGCTGAAAACACCTTAAAACAGTATAAAAGAG
>NW_024689111.1:0-274 GCF_008729295.1 Plectropomus leopardus | reverse complement strand
CATTTAAACATGCAAAAATGGCCAAAAACAACATGATATACCATGTCCAAAAAATGATGAAAAAAAGCAAGGCTATAGTATGGCAAAAATGTCAAAAATGACATGTCCCAAAAAGGTTAAATCACCTCAAAATAGCATGAAATAACGTGCTGAGATACGCCATAGCATTTAAACATGCAAAAATGGCCATAAAACACCATAATATACAATGTCCGAAAAATGACCAAAAAAGCAATGTTATAGTATGGCAAAAATGTGAAAAAATGACATGTCC
>NW_024689110.1:0-645 GCF_008729295.1 Plectropomus leopardus | reverse complement strand
AGGTCAGAGGAAGGTGAGTGGAAATTTACTGGCAGTGAGGGGGAGGAGGATGCAGGAACCATGACATTAATATTCTTTAGATGCAAGTCCCAAGGTGGCGTTGTTGGAAATCTAAATTAAGTATATGAGTTAAGTTCTCTCCAGACCTGCGACCCCGGTGACATACAGTTGCTTGACATTAGATATTCTTACAGTTTGTGTTAGCATACCATTAGCTTAGCTTTAGTGCTAACATTTTTGTAAATCTTGTTAATATTACAGCACTTGATATTTCATGATAATGATATTACATGATGCCTAGTGTTGCTTGTTAGGATCTAGCCCAAACTCTTTTTAGGTCCGTGCATCATCTATTCATTTAATTATCCAATTCCCTCTGGCAAATTAACAAACAAGAAAAGTCAGGATTTCGTTTTTTTCTGTATACACCAAATATTGCAAAAAGATGTTTGTTTTCTTATCATCTGCTTAAAAGAAAAAAACAAATAAATAAGGAAACAAAAACAAAATTAAAGCTGCAAGCAGCGATGAACGGGCCCTCGCTGTTACGTACCAGTCACAAATGCCAGGACCCAGATGCAGAGTTACAACAAAAACAGTCTTTATTACAAAACAGGAAGCGGTACACGGAAAAAACGAGAAAAG
>NW_024689109.1:0-1142 GCF_008729295.1 Plectropomus leopardus | reverse complement strand
TAAAGATGAAGCAGAGCTGAAACAATTAGTCAATTAATTGCATAGTTAATCAACAGAAAATGTATCAGCAGCAAATTTAATAAATAATTCAATGTGGCAGTCAGCTATCGAGCAAAAATGCCAAACATGCTTTGGCTCCAGCTTCTCAAATGTGAGAATTTGCTGCTTTTCCTCTTTGTTAAAATGTAAATTAGTAAGATTTGGACTGTTGGTCAGACGGGACAGGTGATTTGTGGACGTCGTCTTTAGCTGCTGCAAATTGTGACAGGCTTTTTTGATAATAAATAAAATAATAAAAAAAAAGAATCATATTATCAATTCATGACGATCATCACTTGTTGCAGCCCTAATATAAAGTGTACTGGCTGATGTGTGTGATCCAGAAAATAATGGCAGGTCAACCTATGAAGTCACAAGGCCATTAGTCTGTAAATAAGAGAGAGAAAACTGGCCAAAAACAGAATAAGGTTCAAAAGATTAAAAACAGAGATGCACCGATTATGATACCAATGTTTAATATAACCATTTGTCTGACAGCTGATACTGATGTTTATTTTATGTTTGTTGTTGTTTTGTTGGTATTGATTCCCCCTTGTGTGCCAGGTAAACTAAGAGATCTTCCTTATAAAAAAATAACTGAGCTGTTTCTGTTTAGATTAAAGTCCTTATACATGAAAAACATTGAATATATCATAATTCCCTCTCTAATATCTGTTTGGTGTTGCTGTGAAAACATCAACACGTCTTTTTTTCGAATCGTTCCTTCTCAGCTTCATCTCGTAAAACTATATTTTTTAAGATTACATTGAACATTTTAATTTACCCTCGGCCAATAATAATTTTTACCGAATAAACCTTGAACACATCATAATGTAACTCAATGCAACCTCTCCGAGGAGTTAGTTTTGGCCACCGGCTGCTGACAGCCAACCTTAAATTGCTCCTCTCCTGCTGATTTTAACACAGATTTGTTGTTTATAATGAAGCATTATCAGTTAAACAATAAGCTGCATCTCCTGATGCATCAATAGTAAGTTTACTGCATCATTTCATCTTAACGGCTTCCCGGGGAAGATCTCTATTCATCCATAAAAGCATTTTCTAATTTCCCCAAGACGACGATACACAGTTTGAGCTCTTCT
>NW_024689108.1:0-697 GCF_008729295.1 Plectropomus leopardus | reverse complement strand
ACACGTCCCAAAAACAGCTGAAAACACATCAAAACCGCATGAAATAGCGTGCTGAGACACGCCATAGCATTGAAACATGCAAATATGGCCAAAAACAACATATTTTAGCATGTTGAAAAAATGACAAAAAAAGCAAGGCTATAGTATGGCAAAAATGTCAAAATTTGACATGTCCCAAAAACAGCTGAAAATGCTCCAAATCAGCATGAAATACAGTTCCTAGACACGTCGCATTAACACATGCAAATATGGCCAAAAACAACATTTTTGAGGAAGTCAAAAAAATGGAAAAAAAAAGCAAGGCTATAGTATGGCAAAAATGTCAAAATTTGAAATGTCCCAAAACCTGCTGAAAACACATCAAAACTGCATAAGATAGCGAGCTGAGACACACCATAGCATTAAAACATGCATATATGGCCAAAAACAACATATTTTAGCATATGGAAAAAATGACAAAAAAAGCAAGGCTATAGTATGGTATAGCAAAAAAGTCAAAATTTGACACGTCCCAAAAACAGCTGAAAGCATGTCAAATCTGCATAAACTAGCATGCGAAGACACGCCATAGCATTAAAACGTGCAAATATGGCCAAAAACAACATATTTTAGCATGTCGAAAAAATGACAAAAAACAGCAAGGCTATAGTATGGCAAAAATGTCAAAATTTGACATGTCCCAAAAACAGCTGAAAAC
>NW_024689107.1:0-914 GCF_008729295.1 Plectropomus leopardus | reverse complement strand
GTTTTACAACACACAGATGTTCAGTCCAGGAACAAAGGGAAGCAACACAGCGCCATGGTTTCAAACAGGAGGGAAAGCTGTTTATTTTTCAACACATGTATGAATGATTGAACCGGCCCAGCATCAAGCGAGCAGCACACACACAAACAAACAAACAAAGGGAGAGGGCGGCGGGTGGTGGCAAATCAATAAACCAAATAAAACACCTTATGCCTGCCTAACCCACCCAACAGCTTACTGCAACTTTGCCTGTTTCCCAAAACACAAATAGCATAACAACCCCTAAGGCTTAGTGTGTTAGACAAATAATTACCTGAGGTGTGGTGCGATGACCACATGTGTTAAACATGAAATACAACAAAAGCTGATCTAGAGCCCAGCTCCCTTGTACACGAGTTAACATGAAGTACAGAGTTGACAATCACGAGTTTACATCAATCACGCCAACACAATACCGAGGCGAACTGCTCATGGGTAAGCACAGCCGCCCCCTTGCAAAGTTATGGCAAACTTAAATAGACAACAGAAAACACATGACTGAAGTAAGCGCTCATCAAAAGGGAGGAATCGGGACCACTGGCGCCACCCGATTGGTTGGCAGGAAGGCGAGCAGCAGGGGGAAGAGAAACTGGCCACTGGCAGAGGAACACCCCAGGGTAGAGAAGGAAGGAATCCCCGAAGACGTGGCGAACCTCCAATGATGTCATGAGTCACGTTGCCTGAAAAATGAGACTGCAAAAACCCCCATACGCAATATGACCAAAACAACGCTGTGCACAAAACAAAAGCGAAAAAAGTCAAATTTTGACATGCCCCACAAATGGCTGAAAACTGAATATTATAGCCTACAGGGTCGGGTCAGAGCATGCAAAGTTGCAAAAACGTCCAAGAACACAATACTTTGGCATGTCCAG
>NW_024689106.1:0-984 GCF_008729295.1 Plectropomus leopardus | reverse complement strand
GCAAAAAAGTCAAAAAATGACATAAAAAAACACATTAAATAGCGTGCAAAGACACGCCATAGCATGAAATATTGCAAAAAAGGCCAAATAATGTTGAAAAATTGACCCTGCCTGTAGGGTCTGCTAATAACTGCTCTTACGGATATTTAATTACTGCTTTCTGGGAGCACCTGTTCCCAGTACTTCAGTTCATAAGATGAGTTAACGATTGTCTCTCTTGTCTTCTCCAGCAGGCATCCCTCTCTGGTGACGCGGCTCTTCTGTTGCTTTTTTGTTTTGGTCATATAATTTGTGCATCATTCAACATCCTACACATCACATAACCACTCACACAACACATCTTACATTTCTGATCTACTGATAATCACGTCCCATTCAATTTGTTTTTGATTATGTTATATTTGAAGTTAATTTGTTAAATAAATTGTTTTGATATTGAAGTTGTTTTGTTGCATCTCTCCGCTTTGTCATGGCCCAAGAGCCAGGTTATGACAACTATAATATGGCATGCTGAAAAAATGACTGAAAAAGTAAGGCTATAGTAAGGCGAAAAAGTGAAAAAATGACAGGTCCAAAAAACAGCTGAAAACAATTGAAAAGTACATTCAATAGCGTGCCAACACAAGCCATGGCATAGAATGTTGCAAATATGGCCAAAAACACAATACTATGGTATGTTGAAAAAATGACCGAAAAAGCAAGGCTATAGTAAGGCGAAAAAGTCAAAAAATGACAAGTTCCAAAAACAACTGAAAACACATGAAAAACACATTAAATAGCGTGCAAAGACACGCCATAGCATAAAATATTGAAAGAACGGCCAAAAACACAATAATATGGCATGTTGAAAAAAATGAACAAAAAAGCAAGGCTATAGTATGGCAAAAACGTTAAAAAATGACATGTCCCAAAAACAGCTAAAAACACCTCAAAACAGCATGAAATAGCATGCAGAGAAACGCCATAGCAATAAAACTTGCAAAA
>NW_024689105.1:0-361 GCF_008729295.1 Plectropomus leopardus | reverse complement strand
GCTCCTTGCCTGCTTGTGTGTATATGTTAATTCAGGTGTGTCATCGCTCAAAGCTATTTAGTGGATCGGATTCCCGCGTCGACAGGTGATAGGCGGTGACGGAGGTCCACCCGTATTTAACAAACTAGATGACATCGCCACAGCACAGGGGGAACCCCATCTCTCTCCTCTCCCAACCAGTTGCGCCACGCTTCTGTTTGTTTAAGAGCTTGTGTTTAGTTGGATTTATTCTTGGATTATGTTTCGTTATACAAAGGCAAACTTCAGATTTGTTACCTTGCTTTTTTTCCGGTTCTGTTGGGTTAAATCACCTGTTGTAAAATAAATCACGTCTTTTGTTAAATCTCAACAAACTTGTTAT
>NW_024689104.1:0-785 GCF_008729295.1 Plectropomus leopardus | reverse complement strand
TGAAAAATCCACCAAAGACGCAAGGCTATAGTATGGCAAAAATGTCAAAATATGACATCTCCCAAAAACTGCTGAAAACCACATTAGATGACACAGAATAGCGTGCTTAGGCGCGCCATAGCAAAGAATGTTGCAAAAACGGCCAAAAACACAAAAAATTAGCAGGTTGGAAAATCCTCCAAATGTGCAAGGAGACTACAGTACAGCAACATGTAAATGTGAGTTTCCATTTCTCATCATCATGTATCTCTTTTTATCATGTCATAATGAGTAGCACTGTCTGTTTGATCATATTGTTACTATCTTGTGACGAACCACTGTGTTTTGATCTTTTGGTGTAATTCCTTGTTCTCTCTTTATTGTGCATGATGACCTATACTGTGTGATAAACCATGTCATTGTTTGTCATTGTCCTCTTTGAAAGACAAAGTGTAACCAGATCAAGGTAATTCACTGTATTTCATTCCTGCATCTCCTCTGCTCTGGTCCTTTTACTTTTACGTCGTCTCATGCTGGAGAGAGACGGAGACTGTTTGCAAATGCTTGAATTAAACTATTAAAAAGACAACTTTTGGGTCAGTGTTGTACTTAACAAATAATTTCCTGAACATATCACATCTCCAAAGAACTGCTGAAAACCACATGAAACGACATAGAATAGATCGCTGAGACACGCCATGGCGAAGTATTTTGTAAGAACGGCCAAAAACACAAAAAAATAGCATTTTGAAAAACCCACCAGAGATGCAAGGCTATAGTATGGCAAAAACATCAAAATATGACAT
>NW_024689103.1:0-903 GCF_008729295.1 Plectropomus leopardus | reverse complement strand
GCAATATCACTGTCTGTCATTGGCTGAGATGGAGGGGGGGGGGGGGGCGGTGTGATGACTAAAGGATTTGTAAAAGGTTTCCAGGGAAACGGGGGATCTCTGTATCCATTGGCTTGTTTTTCCTATAATGCTGCTACACAAATGGACTCATAGAGAGATGATTCTTAGATCAGCTGAGTGATGTCAGATCGGATCTGTTTATTGTATGTCTGTACCATAGAGTAAGCTCAACCAGAGAAGAAAAAAAAAGTGATGTATAATATTTTTCCTCAAGACTGTATTGCCTGAATCGTGGTTTCCCTTGTATAATGTGAACGGTATGTTTTGGGGGCCATTGATGACCTGAAGAAACATACAATCCTATCAAAGGGATGCATTGTTAATAAAACAAAAATTTAAAATACCCAAAATATTTCACACATTATTTTTTTATTTCTATTTTTGATTTTGAACTGTACATCCAGTATTAGGTTGGAACTACTGAAATGTAACAGAGTTAAATATGTGAACTCAAAAATTATCCTTAAACTCCAAATGACAGTAATGGGGAACTATTTCTGACTATTTCTGATACTTGCTGCAAAATGCACTTAACAATTTGCGAAAATTCAGGCAATTCTGTGAATTCATGACATCCATGCAATCTTCTCAAATCACTGCAACTTTACTGCAACTTTGGCTTATTTCGATGTACAGCTGTGCACAGCCCCTCTCTCTGTTGCTCTGTTTACAATAGACTATGATGGCATCAGTGATACACACAGTCACGGGGGGCAGTTTTACTGACTAAGTTGGGCCATTCCATGCAAAAAACTTGTGAAAGGTAGTCACAGTACAGGATGTCATCCCAAATAGTATAAATAAGTCAAAGTATTCTTACTTTTCAGCTGTTTTTGGGACATG
>NW_024689102.1:0-748 GCF_008729295.1 Plectropomus leopardus | reverse complement strand
AATTAGGGCTGTCAACATTAACACATTATTCATGATGCAATATTAGTACATGCATAACTCTTTCATTTTTTAAAATTGTATTACTTACGGGTGATCACAGACGACAATCCTGTCTTTCAGAGGCTGTCCCAGGCTGAGCGATGGTATCATGAAACTAGAAGACCGGAGGAGTCCAGCGGGACCAGCCATGTCATGCTGGCTTCTCGGAAAAGAGGCCGAATAATGCTCCAAAGTTAGGCTAAATTTAAGCAAGGAAAATGGCATGGCCATTTCACAGGGGTCCCTTGAACTTTGACTTCAAGGTATCTAAATGAAAATTGGTTCTGAGGGTACCCATGAGTCTCCCCTTTACAGACACACCCACTTTATTTTAATCCCCTGCAGTTTTTGCATGCAGTATAAATGTGTTATTTTTGCCGAATGTATTTCAACATTTCTGCTTATTTGGGGCCCATAAACAATTTTGCTCCCATCAATGAGCTAAGCACACAGGTGTAGCTAATCAGACTGATGTCAGCAGGTAAGCTCATTGCCAAAGCCAACAGATAATCTCCACAGAACCGTGGAAGAAACTCAGTCAAAGCAGTTAACTACACCACTGCTGAAAAACTGACTGCAGATGAGACTGATAAAATACAGGTGTGATAGGAGGGAAACAGAGACAGGGAGGACTAAGGACACAGCAAAACCATAACGGAAAGTCAAGTCAAGTCAAGTCAATTTTATTTATAGAGCCCATTATCACAAA
>NW_024689101.1:0-848 GCF_008729295.1 Plectropomus leopardus | reverse complement strand
AAGTTATAAACACAGACAGTTTTAGTTTGGCAATAAAGCTCAGAGAGCCTCAGACATCTTCAGTGCTGGATATGTCCTCAGTGACCAATTAGCAAAGTTAGCAAACTTCGTAAGTGGCATTGGTAAAAATAATGTGAACATGCTTCCCTGAAGCAGTTCTATCCTTTTATTAATAATTTATCTAATTAATCAAACAGTAAAGCAGTGAGGATTTAAGGAAATTGACAACTTAGAGTCAGGAGTTGTGTGGCTGCATATTCATTTACATGATGTCTTTTTTATTTACAGATCTTTAATGTTTCATACCTACTTATAAAATAGTAAATGGGCTGCACTTGTATTGCCCTTTTCTAGTCTTCTGACTACTCATAGTGCTTTCACACTACATGTCACATTCACCCATTCACACACACATTCACACACTGTTGGCGAGGCTACCGTACATGGTGCCACCTCAGTAACATTGAATTGGGAGCAATTTGGAGTTCAGTATTTTATCCAAGGATACTTCAAAATGTTGACTGGAGGAGCTGAAGATCGAACCACCAATCTACATGAGTCTTATATACAAAACAATGTAAATGCAGACTGTCATGATGGTTAGGATTAGGCAACAAAGTTACAGATGGTTAGGTTTAGGCAAAATAGGCACGTGGTAAGGTGTAGAAAAAAAATACACATCCACATGGGAAGTGAACTCTGAACTTCCACACGAAAGTTGGCTGTTTGTGGGACCAACTCGCATACCCCGATGTCTACCAGTGTATGATAGCAACGGCACCTTTTCCATCAGGCCACATTTTAAAGTGATGCAGGTGCATCCATGTGCAATGCGCATGGATGCACCC
>NW_024689100.1:0-844 GCF_008729295.1 Plectropomus leopardus | reverse complement strand
GCTATAGTATGGCAAAAATGTCAAAATATGACATGTCCTAAAAACACCTGAAAACCACATTAAAACGCACAAAATAGGCTGTTGAGAGACGCCATTGCAAAAAAAGTTGCAATCATGACCAAAAACACCATAATTTGGCATATTGAAAAAATGACAAAAGATGCAAGGCTATAGTATGGCAAAAATGTCAAAATATGACATGTCCTAAAAACACCTGAAAACCACATTAAAACACAAAAAAAAGGCTGTTGAGAGACGCCATTGTAAAAAAAGTTGCAATCATGACCAAAAACACCATAATTTGGCATGTCCAAAAAATGACTGAAGATGCAAGGCTATAGTATGGCAAAAATGTCAAAAAATGACATGTCCCAAAAACAGCTGAAAACCACATTAAAACACATAAAATAGCCTGTTAAGACACACCATTGCAAAGAAAGTTGCAACAAGGGCAAAAACCGCCATCATTTGGCATGTCGACAAAATGAACGAAAATGCAAGGCTATAGTATGGCAAAAATGTCAAAAGATGACATGTCCCAAAAACAGCTGAAAACCACGTTAAAACACATAAAATAGACTGTTGATGGATGCCATTGTAAAGAAAGTTGCAAAAAGTGATAAAAACGCCAAAATATGGCATGTCGAAAAAATGACCGAAGATGCAAGGCTATAGTATGGCAAAATATTCAAAATATGACATGTCCTAAAAACACCTGAAAACCACATTAAAACACAAAAAATAGGCTGTTGAGAGACGCCATTGCAAAAAAAGTTGCAATCATGACCAAAAACACCATAATTTGGCATGTCCAAAAAATGACTGAAGATGCAAGGCTATAGTA
>NW_024689099.1:0-434 GCF_008729295.1 Plectropomus leopardus | reverse complement strand
GTAGAGTGGTGAAGTAATGAGTGAAGTAATAAGTCCGTTAGCCTTGTAGTCTATGGGTTTCTTGAATGGGTTTTCGTTAAAATGAATTAAATAAGGTCTGTGGTTAACACAGGCTAATGATATTTAGACGTTTTGTTCTGCAACATAAAATATGTCCGCTTAAACACGATTTTTGAACTTTTAAGGTTTTACTCGTCTTAGAGAAAGCGGTTGCTAACAAGTGGCTAAATGGGACTACAGTGTTTGTCGGGACGTTAAACGTCGTCACGCCGGACACAGAAACTCATTAAACCCACCACAGCTTTACAGAGTCACACTCGAACTTGTAGATTTATCTCTTTATAATATTTTTCCGTCGTGTTTTAACGTGTTTTTACAGTGTTTGTCGTTGTGACGTTTAAGTCGTGCGACCGTGATGTAGTTCGTGTTAAGCC
>NW_024689098.1:0-1398 GCF_008729295.1 Plectropomus leopardus | reverse complement strand
AAGGGTCAAATCATTGGCATGCATCAAGCAGAGAAAACATCTAAGGAGATTGCAGAAACTACTAAACTTGGGTTAAGAACTGTCCAACGCATTATTAAAAACTGGAAGGATAATGGGGACACATCGTCTTCGAGGAAGAAATGTGGCCGGAAAAAAATCCTGAAGGATCGTGATCGGCGATCACTTAAACGTTTGGTGAGATCAAATCGAAGAAAAACAACAGTAGAACTCAGGGCTATGTTTGATAGTGAAAGTAAGAGCATTGCCACACGCACAATGCGAAGGGAACTCAAGGGATTGGGACTGAACAACTGTGTAGCCTTAAGAAAACCACTAATCAGTGAGGCTAACCAGAAAAAAAGGCTTCAATTTGCTAGGGAGCATAAAGATTGGACTCTGGAGCAATAGAAGAAGGTCATGTGGTCTGATGAGTCCAGATTTACCCTGTTCCAGAGTGATGGGCGCATCAGGGTAAGAAGAGAGGCAGATGAAGTGATGCACCCATCATGCGTAGTGCCTACTGTACAAGCCTGTGGGGGCAGTGTTATGATCTGGGGTTGCTGCAGTTGATCAGGTCTAGGTTCAGCAACAGTATGTGCTCAAAGAATGAGGTCAGCTGACTACCTGAATATACTGAATGACCAGGTTATTCCATCAATGGATTTTTTCTTCCCTGATGGCATGGGCATATTCCAAGATGACAATGCCAGGATTCATTGGGCTCAAATTGTGAAAGACTGGTGCAGGGAGCATGAGACATCATTTTCACACATGGATTGGCCACCACAGAGTCCAGACCTTAACCCCATTGAGAAACTTTGGGATGGAGAAGGCTTTGCGCAGCAGTCAGACTCTACCATCATCAATGCAAGATCTTGGTGAAAAATTAATGCAACACTGGATGGAAATAAATCTTGTGACTTTGCAGAAGCTTATTGAAACAATGCCTCAGCGCATGCGTGCTGTAATCAAAGCTAAAGGCGGTCCAACGAAATATTAGAGTGTATGACCAGCGTCGACACAAGTTACACACCATTATTTTCAATTTTCAATTGTTCGAAAACATGCCAACCTGGATAAAAAAGACTTGATAGGCTCAGAGGCATACGATTGAGATGGATCAGACAATTTAGAATTAGTTCTATACTGGAACCAGTTCTCGATTCCCATCCTTTTTACGTAGAATTACGAGATATAAAAAGATAAAGTAAATGTTGAACGTGTTTTTACTCCCATTTCAATGTTTTAGAGGAGATTGGCAGCAAATCACACCGGTCTGAACAAACTGCATTAAAATCCAGCTGGTTATGGATGTTAAAATAACCTTTGACAGGGGCTCTGGCCCCTTATATATTTAGTTTTAGAGGTTTTTAGTTTAGTTGATTGAGAAATATTTTC
>NW_024689097.1:0-299 GCF_008729295.1 Plectropomus leopardus | reverse complement strand
TGTTTTCAACTGTTTTTGGGACATGTCAAATTTTGACATTTTTGCCAGAAGCTTCAATCAGCACACATTTAATATGAGTAAAAGTACAAGTATACAATTTTTATTACAATTACAACAAACATGAGTACAGTTAATGAGTACAGCATATATGAAAATGAGTACCATGACAATCTAAAATGACTACTACAAATGAGGACAAGTACAACAACGATGAGCGCTTGGTTCAGCCCAGACAGAGACAAGACTAAACATAGACTAACTGACACAGAACGTAGAAAATTGGCTGACACCGATCACTT
>NW_024689096.1:0-654 GCF_008729295.1 Plectropomus leopardus | reverse complement strand
TAGCGAGCAGAGACGCGCCATAGCAGAATATAGTGCAAAAACTGACAAAAACGGCATAATAATGCATGTTGAAAAACTGACTGAAAAGGCAAGGCTATAGAATGGAAAAATGTCAAAATATGACATGTCCCAAAAACAGCTTTAAACACCTCAAAACAGTATAAAATAGTGTGCAGAGATACGCCATAACATAAACTGGTGCAAAAACAGCCAATAACACCATAATAATACATGTTGAAAAAATGACTGAAAAGGCAAGGCTATAGTATGGAAAAATGTCAAAATATGACAAGTCTGAAAAACAGCTGTAAACACCTCAAAAAAGAGACAGTGACGCGCCGTAGCTGAAAATGGTGCAAAAACTGCCAAAAACTCCATAATGATGCATGTTGAAAAATTGACCGAAAAGGCAGGGCTATAGTATGGAAAAATGTCAAAATATGACATGTCCCAAAAACAACTCAAACCACCTTAAAACCTTATAAAATAGCATGCTAAGACAAGCCATAGCATGAAAACGTATAAATATGTCCAAAGACACCATAATACAGCATGCCGAAAAAAATGAAAAAAATGACGAAAAAAGCAAGGCTACAGTAAGGCAAAAATGTCAAGATATGACATGTCCCAAAAACAGCATAAACCACCTCAAAA
>NW_024689095.1:0-424 GCF_008729295.1 Plectropomus leopardus | reverse complement strand
CATTTGTCTTTCTGTTTTTCACTGAGTCACGACAGTAGTTAGTTAGGTTCTGTTCAAGAGATATTTGCGTTATTTGTCTCTGTAATCTTTAGCTTTAGATAGTCAGCTACAGTTTTGCTTTAAGGAGTCCTCTTTTCATTATATCTATTTGAATGTTTTGACAGCACCTTGTGGCCCTTATCTGTTTTGCACATAATGTCGCCATGTTCTTTTTTTAAATAAATGCACCTTGATTCACAATCTCCTCCATCAGTTGTGTGTGAGTTACTTCCCTTTTCCCCATTGTCAGCTGGGTTTGTAACAGACATGTCCATAAAATCTTGAAAACAACTCAACACAGCATAAAATAGCTTGCCAAGACATGCCATTGCATACAATTTTGATAAAACGGCCAAAAACACCATAAAATGCATGTTGAAAAAAT
>NW_024689094.1:0-467 GCF_008729295.1 Plectropomus leopardus | reverse complement strand
TAAAACCACATAAAATAGCGTGCTAACACACGCCATGGCATAGAATGGTGCAAAAACTTCAAAAAACACAATAATATGGCACGTTGAAAAAATGACCCGAAAAGCAAGGCTATAGTATGGAAAAAATGTCAAAAAATGACATTTCTTAAAAACAGCTGAAAACAGCATAAAACTGCATAAAATAACGTGCTGTAACACGCCATGACATAGAATAGTGCAAAAACGGCCAAAGACACCATATTATTGCATGCTGAAAAAATGACCCGAAAAGCAAGGCTATAGCATGGCAAAAATGTCAAAAAATGACATTTCTAAAAAACAGCTGAAAACAGCATAAAACTGCATAAAATAGCGTACTAACAAACGCCATGGCATAGAATGGTGCAAAAAACAGCGAAAAACACCATATTATTGAATGTCGAAAAAATGACCCGAAAAGCAAGGCTATAGTATGGCAAAAATGTCAA
>NW_024689093.1:0-396 GCF_008729295.1 Plectropomus leopardus | reverse complement strand
CAGCCGGCTATTTTATGACATGTGATATTTTAACATTTTTGCCATACCTTAGCCTTACTTTAATGCTATTTATGCTGCAGTTAAAGACCGATGAATAAATTTCTAAAAAGGCAAGGCGATAGTATGGCAAAAATGTTAAAATATAACCCCAACTTGAAAAGACACGCCATAGCAAAGAAAGTTGCAAAAAATGACAAAAACACCATGAAATAGCATGCTGAAAAAATGACCGAAAAGGCAAGGCTAAAGTATGAAAAATTTCAAAATATGACATGTCCAAAAAACAGCTTAAAACACCACAAAACACCATAAAATAGCTTGCCAAGATACACCATAGTAAAGAAAGTTGGAAAAACAGAAAAAAACACCATGAAATAGCATGCTGAAAAAATGAGC
>NW_024689092.1:0-592 GCF_008729295.1 Plectropomus leopardus | reverse complement strand
CCTAAAAACCACTGAAAACACCTCAAAAAAGCATAAAATAGCGTGCCAAGACGCACCATTGCATAGAATGTTGCAAATACGGCCAAAAACACCATAATGACAATTGAAAAAATGACCGAAAATGCAAGGCTAAAAATGTCAAAATATGACATGTCGTAAAAACTGCTGAAAACACCTCAAAATAGTATTAAATACCATGCAGAGACATGCCATAGCATAGAATGCTGGAAATATGGCCAAAAAACACCATAATCATGCATATTGAAAAACTGACCGAAAACACAAGGCTATAGTATGGCTAAAATTGTCAAAATATGACATGTCCCAAAAACAGGTTTAAACACCTCAAAACAGCAGAAAATAGAGTGCCGAGACACGCCATAGCTTTAAAATGTTGCAAATATGGCCAAAAACACCGTAATAATCTATGTTGAATAACTGACCAAAAAGGCAAGGCTATAGTATGGCTAAAAATATCAAAATGTGACATGTCGTAAAAACCGCTGAAAACACCTCAAAACAGCATAAAATAGCACACAGAGACACGCCATAGCATAGAATGCTGGAAATACGGCCAAAAACGCCATAATAA
>NW_024689091.1:0-723 GCF_008729295.1 Plectropomus leopardus | reverse complement strand
ATTTTCAGCAGTTTTTTCGACATGTCCAAATTGACTGTTTTCTACACTACACTACTACACTGTACTACACTATATCGTTTTCAGCTATATTGTTTACTTTTAAGCAATTTTTTCGAGGGCAGCACGGTGGCTTTGTGGTTAGCACTGTTGCCTCACAGCAAGAGGGTCCCCAGTTCCAATCCCGGTTGGAACACTGATCGGTCCAGGTGGGGGTCCTTCTGTGCGGAGTTTGCATGTTCTCCCCGTGTCTGGGTGGGTTCTCTCCGAGGTCTCCGGCTTCCTCCCACTGTCCAAAGACATGCAGCTCAGGTTGATTGGTGACTCTAAATTGCCCTTAGGTGGTGACTGTGAGCCTGTGAGCGTGTATGGTTGTCTGGCAAACTGTCCAGGGTGTACCCCACCTTTCGCCCGATGACAGCTGGGATTGGCTCCAGCCCCCACGACCCTTACGAGGACAAGCGGTTACAGAAAATGACTGACTGTCTGACTGAAAATTTTTTCGACATGCTATATTGTGATGTTTTTTTCTTTTATCTTGCCACAGTATAGTAACAAAAACCACATAAAATAGCATGCCAAGACACACCATGAAATGTGAAAGTTGCACAAAGGGCCAAAAACACCATGATAATGCATGTCATAAAAAATGACTGAAAAGGCAAGGCTATAGCATGGCAAAAAATGTCAAAAAAGGACATGTCCCAAAAACTGCTGAAAACACCT
>NW_024689090.1:0-468 GCF_008729295.1 Plectropomus leopardus | reverse complement strand
CAAAACAGCATAAAATAGTGTGCCAATGCATGCCATAGCATAGCATTTTGCAAAAACGGCCAAAAACACCATTAAAATGCATGTTGAAAAAATGACCAAAAAAGGCAAGGCTATAGTATGACAAAAATGTCAAAATATGACATGTCCCAAAAACAGCTGAAAACCCCCCAAAACAACATAACAAAGTATGCAGAAACATGTCATGGCATAGTATGTTGCAAAAACGGCCAAAAACACCATAAAAACGCATGTTGAAAAAATGACAGAAAAAGGCAAGGCCTTTAGTATGGCAAAAATGTCAAAATATGACATGTCCCAAAAACAGCTGAAAACACCCCAAAACAACATAAAATAGTGTGCCAATGCATGCCATTGCATAAGAATTTTGAAAAAACGGCCAAAAACACCATTAAAACGCATTTTGAAAAAATGACAGAAAAAGGCAAGGCTATAGTATGGCAAAAATGT
>NW_024689089.1:0-807 GCF_008729295.1 Plectropomus leopardus | reverse complement strand
TGAAAACAGTTGAAAACCACATTAAATGGCTTGTCTACACAGGTCGTTTAGTAGAAAGTGTCAAAAATGTCCAAAAACACCGTAATTTGGCATGTCCAAAAAATGACCCAAAAAGCAAGGCTATAGTAAGGCAAAAGGCAAAAATGTCAAAAAATGACATGTCCCAAAATCAGCTGAAAACAGTTGAAAACCACATTAAATAGCGTGTCTACACACGCCGTAGCATAGAAAGTTGCAAAAATGTCCGAAAACACCATAATTTCGCATGTCCGAAAAATGACCCCAAAAGCAAGGCTATAGTAAGGCAAAAGGCAAAAATGTCAAAAATGACATGTCCCAAAACTACGTTAAAACAGCTTGGAACAGCATTACATAGTGTGCCGAGAAATGCAATGGCATAGAAAGTTGCAAAAACGTCCTAAAACACCATAATTTGGCACGTCCAAAAAGTGACCCAAAAAGCAAGGCTATAGTAAGGCAAAAGCCAAAAATGTCAAAAAATAACATGATTTAAAAACAGCTAAAAATAGTTGAAAACTATATTAAATGGTGTGTCTACACACGCCGTAGCAGAGAAAGTTGCAAAAAACGCCATAATTTGGCACATCCGAGAAATCACTCAAAAAAGCAAGGCTATAGTAAGGCAAAAGGCAAAAATGTCAAAAACTGACATGTCTCAAAAACAGCTGAAAACAGTTGAAAACTACATTAAATAGCGTGACTAGACATGCCCTAGCATAGAAAGTTGCAAAAACGTCCAAAAACACCATAATTTGGCACGTCCAAAAAATGACCCCAAAAGCAAGG
>NW_024689088.1:0-478 GCF_008729295.1 Plectropomus leopardus | reverse complement strand
TTTGCCTTACTATAGCCTTGCTTTTTTTTTGGGTCATTTTTTCGACATGCCATTTTATCGTGTTTTTGGCCATTGTTGCAACATTCTATGCTATGGCGTGTCACTGCACGCTATTTTATGCAGGTTTCAACTGTTTTTTGCAGTTTTTGGGACATGTCATTTTTGACATTTTTGCCTTACTATAGCCTTGCAATTTTTTTTGGGTCATTTTTTCGACATGCCATTTTATTGTGTTTTTTGGGGGGGTTTGCAACATACTATGCTATGGCATGTCTCCGCATGCTATTTTATGCAGTTTTTAGCTGTTTTCAGCAGTTTTTGGGATATGTAATGTTTTTGGCCATTTTTGCAACATGTCCCAAAAACCGCTGAAAGCTGCTAAAAACTGCATAAAATAGCGTGCCACGACACGCCTTAGCATAGAATGTTGCAAAAACGGTCAAAAACACGATAAAATGGCATGTCGAAAAAATGACCC
>NW_024689087.1:0-1128 GCF_008729295.1 Plectropomus leopardus | reverse complement strand
GCTGCAGTAACGTGCAGTAACGCTGCAGTAATGTGCAGTAACGCTGCAGTAACGTGCAGTGAAGCTGCAATAACGTGCAGTAACGCTGCAGTAACATGCAGTGAAGCTGCAGTAACGTGCAGTAACGCTGCAGTAACGCTGCAGTAACGCTGCAGTAACGTGCAGTAACGCTGCAGCTCGGGCCGTGCTGCCGCTGTGAGTGATGAGGCTTTGTGTGAACGCTCGTTGCTGCGGCTCGTTCAGTTCGTGCTTTGAAGGAAGTAGCGGCTCTAATGTGTCCTCAGAGCGATCGATGGTGGTTTTTTTCCGATAAGCTGCTCGATAAATCCAGAGTGAAGGTTTTTGCTGGGAGCCTGTTTGCAGGAGAAGCTTCAGCACAGAACAACACACAAACAGCACGTTGTGTTTTTGAGTTTGAGTTTGAGCGGACGAGCTTTACGCCGAGTCATCGGGAAGAAACTGTGCGCGCTTTCACGTTCTCTGACTCTGAAACGGAGCTTACTCAAATATTTCCTGCAGGCGCACTGGTGACAGACCGGTTGCTTCCTGGGCAGATCCAACCAGGCGGCCGACTTTTCACTTAATAATTTACAGAGCGAGAGCGACGAGGCGGGAAAATCAGAGGGTGGCGACCTCTCTTCACCGTCGTTACTGGGACATTAGCAGGACGCTGACGCCTGCTGAGGTCAGCAGGTTAACAAGCTGCTCGGGACACGTTCTGCGTCTGCATCTGCGTCTGCGTCTGCATCTGCGTCTCTCTTTCTCTTATCTGTTTGTTTTAGAGAGCTGGACTTCACTCTGAGCTGAAGGCTGACTCTCCCTCTCTCACGCACACACACACACACACACACACACACACACACTCAGCAGGATGAAACTACAACATTTAACCCTTCGAAACCTGAGCAAACCTGGTTCCTCTGAAAAACATTTGAAGAAGGCGAGAGCAATAAAAGAAGAAATTACACAAAAATTAGAAGAAAAGAGTTTAAAAAAAAAAGAGTAAATGACCTGGAAAAAAGTGCTTCAAATTGTTTTTAAAAATTGTAAAATAATTTTCAATACATTATTATGGTCATAATAAATATAGTTTTCCTAAGGTTTTTATTGTTTTCCCTAGAAATTTAA
>NW_024689086.1:0-690 GCF_008729295.1 Plectropomus leopardus | reverse complement strand
GGTAGGAGGCCCCGGGGAAGACCCAGGACATGCTACAGAGACTATGTCTCTCAGCTGGCCTGGGAACGCCTCAGGATCCCCCAGGAAGAGCTGGACGAAGTGGCCGGGGAGAGGGAAGTCTGCGCTTCCCTGTTTAGGTTGCTGCCCCTGCGACCCAACTCCGGATAAGCAGAAAAAGAATGATGGATGGTTGGACGAAAATATGATGTGTCCCAAAAGCAACTGAAAAAACCTCAAAACTGCATTAAATGGCGTGCAGAGACATGCCATAGCATAGAACGCTGAAAAAACAGGCAAAAAAAAAAATATTCTGGAATGTCAAAAAAATGACCCAAGAAAAAAGGCTATTGCATGGCAAAAATATTAAAAAAATAACGTGTTCAAAAAACCGCAGAAAACTAAATAAAACAGCATTAAATAGCAGGCAGAAACACGCCATAGCATAGAATGTTGGAAAAACGAAATCGAAAAAACGAAAAATGACATGTCCCAAAAAAAGGTGAAAACACCTTAATACTGCATTGAATAGCGTGCCAAAACACGCCATAGCATAGAATTTAGCAAAAATGGACAAAAACGCCATATTTTGAAATGTTGAAAAAAATGGCCCAAAAAGCAAGGCTATAGTATGGCAAAAATGTCAAAAAATGACATGTCCCAAAAACAGCTGGAAACACCTTAAAACTGCAT
>NW_024689085.1:0-826 GCF_008729295.1 Plectropomus leopardus | reverse complement strand
GCAAGGCTATAGTATGGAAAAATGTCAAAATATGACATGTCCCAAAAACAGCTGAAAACACCTCAAAACAGCAAAAAATAGTGTGCAGAGACGCGCCATAGCAGAAATTGATGCAAAAACAGCAAAAAACACCATAATAATGCATGTTGAAAAAATGTTCGAAAAAGGCAAGGCTATAGTAATGGAAAAATGCCAAAATATGACATGTCCCAAAAACAACTGAAAACACCTCAAAACAGCATAAAATATCATACAGAGACGCGCCATAGCAGAAAGTGGTGCAAAAGCAGCCAGCAACACCATAATAATGCATGTTGAAAAAATGAATGAAAAAGGCAAGGCTATAGTATGAAAAAAATGTCAAAATATGATATGTCCCAAAAACAGCTGAAAACACCACCAAATAGCACAAAATAGTGTGCATAGCGACGCCATAGCATGGAATGGTGCAAAAACAGCCAAAAACACCATAATAATGCATGATGAAAACATGACTGAAAAGGCTAAAGTCAAGATATGACATTCCCCAAAAATATCTATAAACATGCCAAAACAGCATAAAATAGCATGTCGAGACACGCCATAGTATAGAATGCTGCAAAAATAGCCAAAAACACCACAATAATGCTTTATGAAAAAATGACAGAAAAATGACCAAAAAATGCAAGGCTATAGTATGGAAAAATGTCAAAATATGACAACTCCCAAAAAGTAGCTGAAAACACCTCAAAACAGCATAAAATAGCGTGCAGAGACGCGCCATAGCAGAAATTGGTGCAAAAACAGCCAAAAACACCATAATAATGCATGTTGAAAAAATGACCAA
>NW_024689084.1:0-226 GCF_008729295.1 Plectropomus leopardus | reverse complement strand
AGCCAAAAACAGCATAATGATTCATGTCCAAAAAATGAACAAAAAGGCAAGGCTATAGTATGGCAAAAATGTCAAAGTATGACATGTCATAAAAAGGGCAGAAAACACCCCAAAACAGCATAAAATAGTGTGCCAAGACACGCCATAGAATAGACTGTTGCAAAAATGGCCAAAAACACCATAAAACTTCATGTTGAAAAAATGACCAAAGAGGCAAGGCTATAGT
>NW_024689083.1:0-597 GCF_008729295.1 Plectropomus leopardus | reverse complement strand
TTTGGGAGAGGTCATATTTTGACATTTTTGCCATACTATAGCCTTGCATTCTTGGTCATTTTTTCGACATGTCAAAATATGGTGTTTCTGTAGCTTTTTGCGACTGTCTTTGCTATGGCATGTTTCGGAAGGCTATTTGATGTAGTTTAATGTGGTTTTCAGCACTTTTTGGGACACGTCACATTTTGACATTTTTGCCATACTATAGCCTTGCATTCTCGGGCATTTTTCCGACATGTCAAAATATGGTGTTTTTGGAACTTTTTACAACTTTCGATGCTATGGCGTGTTTCGGAGGGCTATTTTATGCGGTTTAATGTGGTTTTCAGCTGTTTTTTGGAGAGGTCATATTTTGACATTTTTGCCTTACTATAGCCTTGCTATGGCAAAAATCTCAAAATATGACCTCTCCCAAAAAAAGCTAAAAACCACATTAAACCACATAAAATAGCCTTTGGAAGCATGCCATAGCAAATAAAGTTGCAAATAGGGCCAAAAACACCAGAATTTTACATGTTGAAAAAATGACAGAAAAAGCAAGGCTATAGTGTGGCAAAATGTCAAAATATGACCTGTCCCAAAAACAGCTAAAAACCA
>NW_024689082.1:0-319 GCF_008729295.1 Plectropomus leopardus | reverse complement strand
ACCGCTCCTAAAAATGGCTGAAAACCACCTAGAATAGCTTGTAGAAATGCGCCATAGCGCACAAAGTGGAAATAAAGGCCAAAAAGGGCCAAAAAACGCAAAATTTTGCATGTCAAAAAAATGGACAAAAGAGGCAATAGTATAGTATGGCGAAAAAAGTCAAATTTGGACCGCTCCTAAAAATGGCTGAAAACCACCTAGAATACCTTGTAGAGACGCGCCATTATGCACAAAGTGGAAATAAAGACCAAAAAGGGCCAAAACCCTCAAAATTTAGCATGTCAAAAAAATAGCCAAAAGAGGCAATAGTATAGTATGG
>NW_024689081.1:0-873 GCF_008729295.1 Plectropomus leopardus | reverse complement strand
AAGGGCCACAGGGTGCTGTCAAAACATTCAAATAAATACAATGAAAAGAGGACTCCTTAAAGCAAAACTATAGCTGACTATCTAAAGCTAAAGATTACAGAGACAAATAATGCAAACATCTCTTGAACAGAACCTAACTAACTACTGTCGTGACTCAGTGAAAAACACAAAGACAAACGACCAGCACCCCTGAACCTAGTGAAACTAAACAGTGACACAACCTATGGTGAATGCAGCCCAAAATCAGTACTTTCGTCTTACCTGTGCAACACGCACAGGAATCGAGTTCTCTTACACTTTACACAATTGACAAGCAACAACTTTGCAACGGAGAGGTACAGGTGGTGTCTGCCGCCATCAGTATAGCAAATCGGACTTTTATAACCGTCATCCCTCCTGGATTGGTAGAGGCCCGGACTGACCAACCGCACCAATCACCAGACACTGGGAAGGACGTGCACTCTGGGGACAGCTGTAACTCAATTGGATGGTTAGACACACACATACATACATACATACATACATACATACATACAAAAACGGCCAAGGGAGGGGATTACAGCTCACAGCTCAGGGCCATGACAATCTGTTTTTGGGACATATCATACTTTGAAATTTTGGCCATACTATAGCCTTGCCTATTTGGTCATTTTTTCAACATGTGTTTTTATGGTGTTTTTGACATTTTGTTTGCAGCATTTGATACCATGGAGTGTCTTGGCATGCTATTTCATGCTGTTATGAGGTGTTTTCAACTGTTTTTGGGACATGTCATATTTTGATATATTTCAAAAAAAAAGGAAAGGACATAGTATAGCAAAAATGTCAAAATATGACATGTCCCAAAAACAGCTGAAAACACGTCAAAACAGC
>NW_024689080.1:0-822 GCF_008729295.1 Plectropomus leopardus | reverse complement strand
TGTCCTTGTCATTACTGTGAATTGACCTTCAATGTAGAGACGGGTAATAGTATGCAATGTCAAAAAAAGGCCAAACATGTCATACTTTAGCATGTCAAAAAAAAAAAAGCCTTAAAACAACAACATATAGTGCCAAGACACGCTGTAGCGTAGAATGTTGGGAAAATGGCCAAAAACACCAAAACAATGGATGCTGAAAAAATGACCAAAAAGGCAAGGCAAAAATGTCAACATATGACATGTCCCAAAAACTGTTAAAAATACCTTTAAACAGCATAAAATTGCGTGCCAAGACACACCATAGCACAGAATTTTTCAAAAAGGTCAAAAACACCATAATAATGGATGTTGAAAAAATGACTGAAAAGACAAGGCTATAGGATGGCAAAAATGTCAAAAATGACATGTCCCAAAATCCGCTAAAAACACCTCAAAACAGCATAAAATAGTGTGGAAAGACACGCCATAGCATCGACTTTTGCAAAAAAGGTAAAAAAACATAATAAAAATGGATGTTGAAAAAATGACCGAAAAGGCAAGGCTATAGTAAGGCAAGAATGTCAAAAAATGAAATGTCCCAAAACCCGCTAAAAACACCTCAGAACAGCATAAAGTAGCGTACCAAAACACGCCATAGCATAAAATTTTTGCAAAAAAGGCCAAATACACCATAAAATGGATGTTGAAAAAATGACCGAAAAGGCAAGGCTATAGTAAGGCAACAATGTTAAAATATGACATGTCCCAAAATCCACTAAAAACACCTCAAAACAGCATAAAATCGCGTGCCCAGACACGCCATAGCATTGAATTTTGCAAAAA
>NW_024689079.1:0-807 GCF_008729295.1 Plectropomus leopardus | reverse complement strand
CATGCCAAGACACACCATAGCATTGGATGTTGCTAAAACGACCAAAAACGCCATAAAAGTGCATGTTGAAAACATGACCAAAAAGGCAAGGCTATAGTATGGCAAAAATGTCAAAATATGACATGTCCCAAAAACAGCTGAAAACACCTTGAAACAGCATACAAAAGCATGCCAAGACACACCATAGCATAGACTGTTGCTAAAACGGCCAAAAACGCCATAAAAGTGCATGTTGAAAACATGACCAAAAAGGCAAGGCTATAGTATGGAAAAAATGTCAAAATATGACATGACCCAAATACAGCTGAAAACACCTCAAAACAGCGTAAATTAGCGTACCAAGACACACCATAGCATAGAATGTTGCTAAAACGGCCAAAAACGCCATGAAAGTGCATGTTGAAAAAATGACCAAAAAGGCAAGGCTATACCATGGCAAAAATGTCAAAATATGACATGTCCCAAAAACAGCTGAAAACAACTTAAAACAGCATACAAAAGCATGCCAAGACACACCATAGCATAGAATGTTGCTAAAACGGCCAAAAAGGCCATAAAAGTGCATGTTGAAAACATGACCAAAAAGGCAAGGCTATAGTATGACAAAAATGTCAAAATATGACATGTCCCAAAAACAGCTCAAAACAACTTAAAACAGCATACAAAAGCATGCCAAGACACACGATAGTATAGAATGTTGCTAAAACGGCCAAAAACATCATAAAAATCCATGTTGAAAAAATGACCAAAAAGGCAAGGCTATAGTATGGCAAAAATGTCAAAATATGACATGTCCCAAAAACAGCT